>NW_015386087.1:1367510-1377510 GCF_001527695.2 Protobothrops mucrosquamatus | reverse complement strand
GATTACAAGAAGATGAAAGACAATAAGATTTTCACTCATAGAGTCAGTAACCTGTAACCAATCATGTATCTTTTTTGTGTTCAAATGCACAAATTGGAAAGAATTCTCATTTGGAAAGATCATAAATCTGCCACCTCTAATGTAATCTTGACAAGGCTGTTGAATCCAGCTAAAAGCGATTGTTACGCCTTTTGCCATAATTGTAATCATAACATACATTTGATATTTCATAACTTTCTTTTGTTCAGCAGCAAATGCATTATAAAGAGTGCAGTGTTAATAAATAGAGGCATAATGAATGCGACTAATTGATTTTGGCAGTCAAAGACTGGCATACTTTTTGTGCAATAGGGAATCCATTCAAAGAAGCTTAACTGCTTTTGAGTGTGAGGCTTCAGTATAATAATAGGATCTAATTTGGATTCTGTTGTATGAGGTGAGTCAGGCAATAGATGTGAGTATTTATGCACACTGTGATGGAGCATAACAACTATATTGTTATTGTTAATAAGTAAGCCTTTTTTTTAAAAAAAGGTACCAAATATCGTGGGCTGTACCATGGAAAAGGCAAATGTGAGATGTTAGTGTTTTAAAATGTCTGAACATGTAGATATTACCAAATGAGCTTATCTCTTTAGTGCTGGACTCAGATTTTCCCTGTGTGAATTACTCAAAACAGCAATGAAAATGCTGGGAGACAACACAAAAAGATTAAATTGTATGCCCAAGTGCAGAACACAGCCCTTTAGCAGGTGTTTAGTAAAAAATTAATTCCTTGAAATTCCAAGGGAGAAGCCTGAGGCTTTATGATGAGTATGACCAGTCTTACAATCAAGACTTTGGATGGATATCAAAACCAATTTTTGTATTCTTTGAGAAATTTTTATAAAATTAATCTACAGAAATGCAGTTGCTTTATATTGAGTATTGAATATGAAGCTGTATGCTTTCAGTAATTCAGCTACACATGGAGAGAGAGAGAGAGAGAGAGAGAGAGAGAGAGAGAGAGAGAGAGAGAGAGAGAGAGAGAGAGATCCTAAATCTATAGGTCTCTGTAGACGTCTACTGTGGAGAATAACTCAAGTTTTTCACTGATATAAGCAGAGGAATGAGATTCTCATAACATATGGCAAAGCTCACTGGTCAGGGACAGCAGAATCCTTGGTCCAACATCTCCTGTTATTTTTGATGCTGGGTTCACCATGCCAAGCAAGGAAGCCAATCCAGTAAAAATACCATTTCATTCCAGAGGTTTGTTCCACACACAGATAGTCCTTGCTTAACGACTGGTCGCTTAGCAACTTTTCAAAGTTAAAACAGACCTCCCAAAAGCTAATGAGCCAATTCTTAAGTTCCAGTGGCTTCACACACACACACACACAAACACACACTGCATTCATATGTCCTCATTTTGGGTGCTTGGCAACCATCTCATCTTTAGAGCCAATTGCAGCATTCTGCAGTCATGTGACCACAATTTTCCAGCAAAAAATGTTCATAGGAAAACTTGGATTCACTTAGCAACTGTGGCATTCACTTAACAACCACATCATTCACTTTACGACTATAGCATTCACTTAACAACCACTACAAAAAAGTAGAAAAAATGGATTGTCATATGAATACCTTGATCTTCATGACTTACAACAGAAATTCCAGACTCTGTTATGGTGATACATCCAGGACTACCTGTACTTCATATTCTACCTTTAATTAAATCACAATTAACATTTAATTCAATTCAGTGGGTCTTCAAGTAGATTATGCATAATTGCTATAGAGTTTATGCACAACAATAACAAATTCTTGAAGTTTTATGCTTAATATACCAAAGCATAACATCTCCTTCATGATATTGCACCACAAAGTTAACAAGTCCTAAGGTTAAACTAGATGGTTATTCTGTATTCATAACATCCACATGCTTTCCATTAGATAGGGTAGCAATTGATTTCTAGAAAGAAGATGCTCTTTAATTGTAATTAATTTTCAACACCATAAATATTTCATAACATTTGTTTACTTAAAAAGAATTTTTGTTTGTTTTATTCTTCATTGTTCTCTGGTACCACAGAAAACGCTGTGTCCAAATGCAGTTAATAAATATCAAAAATGGAAAGTCAAGTCATTTCCAGACAATACGCAATTGATTTTCCACCAATCAGAACAGAAACAAAGAGAGTCTCTTCGTTTATTTATGAGATTGTATTAAAATAATTGATCATTATTTCTAGCACTAATCTAGCAACTAATCACTATGTTGACAGAAACTATAAAGAAAATGCTATAAATTGCTTGCTGTCTTCTTCGTATTGCATGAATTTTGTTTAAATGTTCCTTAAATTGGTCAGTGTTCAAAGTATCAGAATCCAGGAATTAATAACAAGATAGTCTTAGAATGTTTATCTCTTTAATGGTAAGTAATGATTTGCTTGATTGTGATTTATTGAATAAACTATAATTAATTAAATTTGCACAACATAGCCAAAAATAAAGAACACCACATTATCATTTAATAGGATTCTCTCTTTCTCCTTCTGAAGAAGGGAAATCTTTGGATAACTTTAAGATCTTCTGAAACTTTACTTAAAGGCTGAAGATCTATCAACATGCCCTCTTTCAGTAGCACTGAGTAATATATGCAGTGGATTATGTAGGACATGTAAGATAGCATGTTACTGCTATTGTCCCTATGCTGACTCAGGAATTCTGGGAGTTGAAGTCCATGAGTCATAAAAGAGCCGAGGTTGCTCCTATCCTATACTATTCTTGTTTCTATATATTGCTATAGGTACTGTTAAGTATTTTTCTTTGTTTTTTAAATCTGGAATTCAAATTGTGTTTTCCTAAGAGAGTTTGTAATCTGAATTATATAGAGCTAGAATGTAGAAAAGAAACTCTCATCTGTCAAAAATGATTTATTAATTAGTCTCATACAGATGCTACAGTATTACAACTGTTAAATAAAATGTTGGGAAATTCAGTCATGAACCTACATATAACATTCTGTGGGTGTGGATACCTTCAAATTTGCTTTTACAGTTAGAGATTTTATAACAATATTTTTCCAAGCTGAAAAAAATATTTTTTCTCAGTATAAGCTAAACACTGTTTAACAAAAATAAAAAAATCTGGCCACAGATTTTAAAGGGGGATTATGCAAATTATTGAAAGTTAAAATATTCAATGCCTAAAATATTCAATGTTATAAGGATTGTATATTCCAGTGATGGCGAACCTTTTAGAGACCGAGTGCCCAAACTGCAACCCAAAACCCACTTATGCATCATCGGGTGCCAGGTGGGTGTGGCCCATTGGGTGGGTGTGGGCCATTGGGTGGGCGTGGCTGCAGTGGTAACAGCAGACTGGATGGGACTAAAAAGTTCAATCAATCAATTCCAACTTTGCAAGATTTTTTTTTCCCACGAGAAGTTGAAATTGACTGATTGATTGAACCTTTTTTTTTTGTACACAGCGGCGGAGGCCTAAAGCGAAAAGGGTTTATAAAACTTAGTTGAAGGCCTAGGACTGGGGCGACAGCGCGCATGCTCACAGAGAGGGCTCTGAGTGCCACCTCTGGCACCCGTGCCATAGGTTCGCCACCACTGGTATATTCCTTCTGGAAAGTCTTAGGAAAATGAGTGAAATTGTACTATTGTGCTTATGCCCTAGTTTGCTGCTGTGGAAACATAATGCTATAAAAGATAGACTTGGTCTCATTCAACTGGTCTCCATATTCTTGTGTAACCATATTAAGATTTAAATTTAATGACCTAATGCTTTTAAAAATACAACAATAATAGGACATCTTACTAATTTTAGTTGAATGTTATTACCAGATATATGACTAGAAATTAAAACGAGTATGGGGCAAGGGAGAATCAACAAATGAATAATAATCACAACAATTCACAGTTGCTATTTTAAGTGTATGAAATTAAATGATAGCTTCAATTGTAGAAAGAACATAAAATAGCAGCTTCAGGTTGATTGATGATGATGATGATAGCAAAGCCCAAAATCTACCTAGGCTTATACAAATCTACAGATAGTTCTATATAGTACCAAAAGGTTTTGCTTATTTAGAAAAACATTCATATTTCTTCTGAGATTACAGTAAAATAAGTCTTCTTTCCCTTTGTATCGCTATTTGCAGTTGTTGACCTCTTACCAATCATTAACTAGACTGGCAAGAATTTACCTCCTTAAGTGTCTTGTTTGTGAGGACTTCACACACTCATTGCCCTTGACAACAAATAACATATGAGCCACATATTTTTCCCCAGTTGTTTAGCTACATGTCTAACATACCATCATTGAAAGCTCTTAGAGATGAATAGTAGTTGTGGCCAAAAGAAGAATATGAGACTCCCCTGTATATGGGTAGAGTCTAATTATTCTTGAGAAAGGGGTATTTCAAAAAGCATTGACAAAAGCCCAGGTTGAGATATTTCACGAGTAATTCATATCTTAATGCACAATGGGACTGGAAATAGAAAAATTGTACTAATTTACATATACTTTAATAGATGTGTGGTTTGTTGCCCTGCTCTTGAATCAGTGTATGATTACTACTTAATGATAATTTCTAATACATTATCTGCCTTATTAAGTTTATAGATATTCTGAAGCCTCTTACTTATGGGCACTGTAGTAGGAAGGGGACAAAATCACATTCAGCATGGATCATATTTTCACATTTCAGAGCATGCATGTGTGATCTTTCAAGTATGTGAAAAAGGAATCCCTACAGAGTGTTGCACATGGTGTTTCCCTTCCTATGGAGACTTTCAATAGTTGAACCCATGACTAATAATCCATAAATAAGTATATGCTAAATTGTGAGGGTGCAGTTTCTGTTGTTAGAATTTCTGTTGATTTCAGATTTTAAAATATCAAGATAAAGCTAACAGCCCAAGTAAAATAATGAATTTTAAAAAGTCTTCTGTTCTTCATGTCTTTTTCATACCCCACCCCTAAAAATATATTACTATTTAAAATCCATAACAGAAGGCTATGATCTCAATATGACAATGTGTCCCAATATTATTTAGTAAAAGTGGCAGTTTCAGTATTTATTTTTGCAGTAGCAGGATTTATGTGCAGTACATTTCTGAAGATTTACCATGTTTATTTATTTACCAGATAGCTTTTATAGAGATCTACATTTGTGTGAGAATACAACTAGAGAGAGAATTAGGAGGAATTGACTTTCTGATTATTTATTTGTTTTCCTGCTTTTAAAACCCCTTGAATGGCAGCAGCAGCACTTCTTTTTAGTATTTCATTACCAGAGAAGTACTTTCTCCTATGTCCCCCCCTTTCACATGTATTTTATAGATATTTAAATCTTTTCCTCCTCATTTGCTTTAAAATAGACTTTATATGCTTTCTATTGTTGACAGCTTTTTGTTAGTAAGGCATTGCCTCTCTTGGTATGTGTGTTTGGGACCGGGTGGATACTACACCTTTTCAGTTCCACAGGGATAGGACCAGATGGAAGAATTTGATTATCCAGCAGTAGAGGACCAACTGTTCAGTTGGATACAGAATCGGGAGAAAAGGGTTGAAGAGATCTAAAATGGCTGTCGTATGTGGAGCCAACAGTTTCCGAAGGGAACCAAGCAGGCACTGAGGTGTAGTAATGCAGAATCTCTTCCAAGTACCAGCTGGGGCTTTCAGGAGCTGCTATCCCCATAGCAGACACTCAGCAGGCTCCAAGCAGCTTGACTTTACCATATGTGGAACTTTTTATTCTCCACCTCACTCCCCAGAGAGACAGGCCACTGGGACACCAGAGGCAGGTGAATTGCTCTTAATGCAGAGTACTAAATCACTGGGTTAACATGAGAAGCCTGGAGAGAGGAAATGGATCTGCAGAAGACTGACTCGGACTCCCTTAACCTTGGAGCTATTCTGAGTACCAAAAAGGATTGCGCATAATGTTTCATTAAGCTTTCACCTTGTGCATTCACACTCGGTTTTATGCAAGTGACCTTTTTCATCCTTGTACATATTTTCTAAATGCTTTTAAAAAGCTCAGTCCTTCAGAAGGCTAACAGTATGTGTGTGTTTTTTTAAAAAAAATACAGAACAGTGTCTTTAACAGAAAGGGAAAGCTGAATTGCTTTGCCATGTGTGATCTGTAGGAAAGACTGTCTTTTCTGTGTTATTTTTCAGACAGTCCAGTTTGACAGATGGGAACAAAGCCACCAAATAGTCCATAATTCCAGTTAGTTTAATAAATTCAACGCTCCTCCTTTGCCACCAAATGCTTGCTTAATAATAGTTGAGATGGTTCTGAAATATTTTGGCCCTATTTAAATCTGAATCATTTTACATTATTTTTTCTTTCGTTCCTACCCGCGACATATGGTTGGTCTCAAAGTCAAGTATTTTTATAGAATTCCTATGCAATTATTAGAGTTTCTTCTTAAAAATGAGCATTTGGATGACTAAAGTCTCATGCTCAGTTCTAGGATCACCTGATTTTATACTTAGATAAAAATATCTTAAAATATCAGCTGATATATGTGTAAGAAAACAATTTCTATCTATTCTATCTAGGGTTGCTGATATTGTGTAGGAGGTTTTTTTCTTTTTCCTTTTAAGATTAGCTTTATTTGTCTGCTTTGATTTTCTCCATTATTTGGATTTTTTTTTAATTTAAACAAGTGTAACCATCCATAGTTGATAAGCTTTTGTTGAAAAAAAAATTCTTCAAAGGAAGTGCACATATTTAGTTAAAAATATTTTTGTCCATTTCCAAATAAATGGTATATTGGCATTTTTCTATTTTAATAGGAAAATTATTAGATGTGGCATCTGAAACCTGCCATCTGGATGACAGTTTTGTGATTTTCCCCCAGACATCAGAATGTTTTGCAAAGGTGAACTGTGTCTACCTACGTGATAATATCCTTTTTTTAAAAAAGGAGAACTTGACCAAGGGATGCTCCTGGTTCTACATTCATTAAGTACTCAATAATATAAGAAATAAGTGTTTTAACAACAGTGCCAAATTCATCCTTCCAAAACCTGATATCCACTAGATATATGATTCCCATCATTCTCAAGCAGTATAATCATTATTTCTTTTATTGTAAATAATGAGACTAAACGTTAATTGACATCTGTCACTGTCATGGCCATATAGTCAGTTATAAAAAAGGCTTCAATCAAGAAATACATTTTGCAACAAGAGTTTTTATTTCATGAGTCTATTTTATTTCAATGAGCCTATGTGTGTGTCTACATACTGCACATATTCACACACACACACACACACACACATGTTCTGATTGTGCATTTGACTTTTAATTTTTGTATAATTCCTTTAACAAAGTACATCTATTATCTCAGTGGGTGAGTTATGTAAATAGCAATGGACTAATTTTCTTATGGATATTCCATGCAGGATGTAAGTACTCCCAGAGCTAATTTCAAAGAACTAAAATAAAAGATTGGGGACCAAACCATGAAGATAATGAGCTATCCTCAAAAGTTGAACCAGGTGAGATATTGCACTTGGCTTGGCTTTGGGGATAAACCAAGAGACCACACAGTTCCATGGAATGAATTGTGAGTTTTGATTCTATAAAATGGTTTAATGCATTTTAACGTTTTCCTATCCAGGGCTATAAAAACAAACCTAAACCTATAGGAAAATAAATAAGGAACTTATTTATTTATTTATTAAGAATAATTGAAGAACTGACAATATAATTGGGCAGAACCTGGCAATAGAGTCAGAAACTATATGTTGTTGATGAAACAGTAGAATAATAGAATGAGATACCGCCATCCATTAGTGATGTACTAATAGGGGCATTAGTATAATGGAGCTCCATTCAAACAGGACTGATCAGCAGTAAAATGTTACCATATTTGCCCTCCAGTATTACCAAAGGCACTGAAATGAACTAGAGCAAAGGCTCTTCAGCAATTTATTTTTGAAATGTGAAACCAAGTAATAAGCAGAACCATTCCAATCTCTCCCATCAAACCTATGTTAATAAATTTAGATAGTAGTTGTATCTGATTTCATCAGAAGAGCTCAAATGCTGATAAAGATCTCAAACACCTCTTCATTCCAGTTTTTCGTAAAGCATATACCCTTCAAGAATATAATAGAGAACAGAAATCTGATGTATAATCACTCTATCTCAACTTGGTATTGTAGAGACATGTTGACTTACATTCCAAAATTGCTGGTCAGCATGCTCAAAGATAATCCTCCCCTCCAAATACCTAAAAATGTGAAAGGTGAAGCTGGTTATAATTTCAAATATCTGAAATTCAGCTCATCATCAGGAAAATTTATTAAGGAAAGTGACATATGTTTAAAGAAACTGAAAGAAATTTAAAAAAAGGCAAATCCTTGTTTACAAGATAAGCACTAGATACATTCCTGGTAGAATTTTTTAGTCTTCATGCCTTAATTTTAAATCCTGGTTTGAATGGGAAGGATGTAAAATGAAGTCCAGTAGTCTACCTTTCAACTTCAAATTAGCATTACTACTAGAATCCTACCAAAAAATAATCTCTTCCCCCTCACTCTTTTTAATTCATATTACTGTATATCCTCCTTCAGACCAGAAATGTTTATATCCCAAGGAGCGATAACAGTGAACTGCTTTAAGTATAATTGATTTTGCTTGAGGTACAAAAGGAACACCAACAATCCAAACAATGGTTTTTTGGCTTCTGAAGCAGCAAAAATGTGTAAGATATGTATGAAAAACAAAGTCCTGACAGAATTCATAGAATTCATTTATAGGCTGGAAGGGACCTTAGAGGTCTTGTCCAACACCCTGTCCAAGGCAAAGTCCTTATACCATCCCAGGCAAACAGTTGTCCAATCTTTTCTTGAAAACGTCCAGAAATTGAGTACCCTCAACTCCCGAGAGGCAAGCTGTTCTATTAATTAATCAGTCTTACTGTCAAGAAATTCCTCCTTATTTCCTGGCTGAATCTCCATCTGATGAGCTTCCACTCATTGCTTCTTGTCCTGCTCTCAGGTCCTATGGAAAATAAATCAACACCATTTTTTCCGTGACAGCCCTTCTAGTATTGGAAGATTGTTATCATGCCTTCTCTGAGCCTTTTCTTCATTGGGCTAAACATACCTAATTCCCTTAGTTGTTCATAACCAGACCCCTTATCATTTTTGTTGCTCTTCTCTGCACTCTTACTAGGGCTTCAGTATCTTTTCTGAATTATGGTGACCAGAACTGGACACAGTATTATTCCAAGTGTGGTCTCACCAGTGCAGTATAAAGTGGTACTATCACTTCCTGTGACCTTGATGCTGTTCCTCTGTTGATGCAGCCTACAACTGCGTTGGCTTTTTTGGCAGCCGCAAAATACTGCTGACTCCTAGTTAAGCAGTGATCCACCAGGACACCTAGATCCCTCTCACAGTTACTACTGTTGAACCAGGAACTTTCTATTCCATACCTATGCATTAGACATTCTTCAGAAGGTGGGAATTGCAATATCCAAAATTCCAAGCCAGTACGGCCAAAGATTACCAGACAGGGGGTTCCTTTTACTGCACTCTTAATACATCTGGTGGTTGCCAAGCCTAGCTTAATCTATTCAGTATTATGACACAATCATTCTTTCTATAGGCATCAGATAAAACAAGTCAAGCTCTTTAGTTTTTTTTTAAGCTGTGCTTTCAAAATAACCTTTTGGTTTACCTTATTATGGATCATACTAATGCAAATCAAAACCATAAGCAGAAATATAGGCCAAAGGATATTCCCTATTTTTCTCACACAAATATATGTAGATGTGTAAATTGGCAGATACAGACATAACTGATTCAGCTATCATTTAAATGCTACTCCTTTGAAATTAAACGAGCAAAGCCTTTTCTATTGTTTTTGAACAAGCCTTCAGTAAAATGTACTTTCCTATTATTTTGCTGTTATCTGAAAAGTCTGACTGATACTGGAAGGAAAGCTACAGAAAGGTTTTCTGAGAGCTTAAGCCA
>NW_015386087.1:1356826-1365368 GCF_001527695.2 Protobothrops mucrosquamatus | reverse complement strand
TAGAAGCAATTTTAATTGGAAACACAGCCGTCAATATTTGGTTTTTAATTCGGTTTTTTATTGGGGTTTATATTGTTGTATTTTTGTATTTTTTGTATTTGTGTATAGTATCTGTTTTTTAAATATGCTGTGAACCGCCCTGAGTCCTATGGGAGAAGGGCGGTA
The DNA here is from genome assembly GCF_001527695.2 of Protobothrops mucrosquamatus. Classification (NCBI taxonomy): domain Eukaryota; kingdom Metazoa; phylum Chordata; class Lepidosauria; order Squamata; family Viperidae; genus Protobothrops; species Protobothrops mucrosquamatus. The sequence goes on along the minus strand of NW_015386087.1, from coordinate 1,365,203 downwards.
TATAAATTAAATTTGAATTGAATTGAATTGAAAAAAGTAGACACAAATAAGAGCTAGAGGACAAGTCAATTATTAACATATCTCATAGATGGCAACTTAACCCAGATGGGAAGAAACCTGGGAAGATGTCAGATTCTGTCAAAATGTATTCACTATAAATATGCAGTTTTCAAAATTCTCTATTTAACCCAGACTAACATTAAAGATATCTTGCCCAAATTTGAGTAGTTTTTGCTTCCTTGATGTTGCCCTGATATAAAGGTGTTGATTTTCATAGAAAGAACTGATCTTTGTCTTATTTCTACATCTGTATCCAATTCTCTATAACCACATAAAATTGTAGAGTATCTCCCTCTTTTAATATTGAGTGAACCAAATGTATATTGCCTTTCACTCTTCTTGGTTTTGAAAATCCAGGCAACTTGGTAGAAAGATGGAGTTACAAAGAATGGAAATGATAATACTTTCTAATCAAAATATAGTACGAACTATTGTAAAGTGGAGGAAGAGGAGGGTTGTGTGTGTATGTATGTATATGTATATCTTAATCTGAGTTATAAAAAGTTACCTATGGACTGATGAACATATGTCCAGAATAATGTTTCTTTAAAGAAAAGTTTATAATTTCATTTCATTATACGTGAATCCAATCTATGTTTTAAATTTGATTGTATCATAAAAAGACCATTCAGATTAAATAATGAATGAATGACAAGATTTAATTTCCAACTCCATTACTAGGGAACAACATTAACAGAAGGGGGTTGTCTTCCTCAAGTGTCTAGTACAAAAATCAGTGTTATCTCTACTAGAGCCATCTATAGGACCATGTTTCCCCGTCTGTTCCTCATCTTCTATCTTTTCCTTTTTTTCAGCTTGGTCTTGTTGGATATGAACTCAAATGCCCCTTCCCCATTTGTTTCAGATATAAAACTGTAGGTTATACCTATTGTTTCCTTTTTGAATAAATGGACAATTGTATGGTTGGTATTAACCTGAAACTCTGTTCCAATTGTCATAGTGTCTAACAACAAAGCCCCCCCCCCCCCGGTGAAACTCATAAAATTACCAATTTCACAGTTCACTTTCTTCCTGTTTTGCTCAGCAGCCTTCATACTCCTGGCCTGCCTCCACTCACTGCAGGAGATAATGTTGGACCAAACTAATAATGCTGTGTTTAAAAGGTTTTAATACACACAAAAGCTATCTTAATTCTAACCAAAATACATTTTCTCCTTTACACTTTTTTCTTAGACTTTACTACTTTGGTGTTGTAGGATGCTTAAATAGTACAGTATATCATGAGGATAACTGTTACTGTTTGTACTTCTCAACTGCTACCTGAAGATTTTATATAATGTTTAAAAAGAAGGTGTGTGAACAATCATATATCCCATGGGTATCTAATTTATAGTATCATAGCCATGTTGTCCTCTTAAGCCTTGCTGCTGTCATTACGGACCTTCCCAAAAACTTGGTGGAATTAATTTTTTAATGTGACAGAAAGCTTAACAAATTAACAAATGCAATAAAGAAATTGCCTAATAACTCACCTTAAGGGTTGTTAATATAACTTTCATTTAATTAAAATGAAAGAATACTTTCATTTTAATCACACCTTGCTCAATTCTGTGTCCTGACCCTGCCTAGACTCTCAGACTAAAAAGTATTGTGTATCTTACTGTACTATGATTTTTGATAGGATGCATATTGCTGAAATACAAGGGTATGTTAAGAACATTGCTAATATAATATCCAGTCCAAATTGATCTGAATGCAGGCCTCAATTTGATCAATTCATGAAGGGTCACTTTAAATATAAATTCTATCCCTATATCCCTAGGATGCTGGAATGTAGCAAATAATCAGTATAAAGATCTGATTTTCAGTTTTATTCTTAAAGATTTTCTTGAGAAGAGCAGAACTCTGTTCTTGGACAATGGATCAACTCCCTTTGGCATATTAATTTGGTTGAATAATTTGGTTTAAAGCTTCACACCTCAAAAAATGAAGTTTTTTTTTAAAAGCACATTTACAATTGCATACATACAAAGTGATTCCTAGTCTGCTGAGTCATGCTGACTTTCATCTTATCTATCCTTTAAAAATGTATTTTATTGCATACATTCTTTAAGAACTAAATCCAATGTATGCAATATGTATGCTTATTATGCTTATGTATTATTATGCTTATGTATGCTTAGGATTGAAGACAGAATTTTAGAAATAACAATTATATATTCATATAACAATCTGCCTCCAAAAATTGTGAATGCTCCAACACTGGAAGTTTTTAAGAAGAGACTGGACAATCATTTGTATGAAATGGTATAGGGTTTCCTGCCTGAGTAGGGTGTTGGACTAGAACAGGGGTGTCAAACTGCCGGCCCACGGGCCGGATGCATCATAGCAAAACTGCGCCCACCCCATTGCCGGCAATAGCAAAAAAAGTCGTGATACGTCTCAACACATCACATGACGTTGCAAGTTTGACACCCCTGGACTAGAAGACTTCCAAGGTCCCTTCCAATTCTATTGTTGTTGTTGTTGTTATTTTTATTATTAATTAAAGACATCAGATAATTTAAGTAGTATTTGGGAAAAGTAGATAAAAAAGTAAAAGTAGAAAAGGCAGATATAAAGTATATTTTCTTGAGAAACTTCTATTGTGTGTCAAGGAATTATGCATTCCTTGAAGTTTGTTCGTTAATATTTTAAATTAACTGGTTAATATCCCACAACTACTGTTATAAAGTACAGTGCTATATTCTAATCTCTCAACTATATTTGGCCAAGATTTATGGAATATTGAACCATTTCTTACAAGACTGAGATTAGACCCTATTCATATTGACTGACTGACTGACTGACTGACTGATTGAATGATTGGATGGTATTTACAATCAAAGAAAGTACAGTAAATACAGTTATGGCCATTACAGAACCCTGTTTTGGTAATCATGATTCTACCCTATGCTCAATGTTTTCCCAGCTATATAAATAGTCACTATATATTTTATTTACTTTTTAAACTTTCTTATGACAATGTATGTCTTTTTGTTTATTTGTTTTGGTTCCCTTTCCCTCCTTTTAGAGTTTTTAGGTTTAACAGGAGGTTTTTTTTTAAGTTTAGTTTCCTTCTGACTAATCAAAATGTTCATCTTTGTTGCTAGATTTAGTTCAGTACAGGCTTATTCTAAAATAAGTTCAGTTTTCGCCAAACAATGTACTAATTAGTTTTGATGAACTACTGCTAAAATGTTCTTTTATATCATTGGTCCTAAATTATTCCTCCAACCAGGGAGAAGTGGGAGACCCACTTCAGTATAATATTTCATATATAATATTTCATATAGTTAACCATTTCTGTATAAGCAATTCTACAAGCCAAAACTTCCCTTTTGTTGTCTTATGTAATATTTTTATTTAGTACATATTACATAACAATTTCAACAATTCATTCCATTCCAAATATATTATGTTTAATTTACTTCCACAAATCTATTTTTATCAGTATAAGAGAGCTAAATCCTAGTATAATCCTACTATAAAAACAGAATTTTGGCATGCTCTTGTTTAATCATACATGAGCGACACTGAAGCCTATGGAACTTCAAGACATACAGTTTAAAAGCAGGATGGAAATTGCAAGCATATTTTGTATGATTTGACCAACAGCACCACAGATAACTCCCATTAGAAGAGCACTGTCTGTGATAATTTCAGGATTATACTGGTAATCTATTTAGTATCACTCTAATGGAGACATTGCTAATTCCATGCTCAAGATTTGTTGTCAAAAAGTACCTTTTACCTCTGCATCATTCTTTAATGTACATTCTTTTAGCAAAAAAAGCTGAGCTGAACACTGACTAGTCTCCTATTTCCCAGGTTGGCAATGAGGACTCAGTCTGTGGCTCACAGTGGGTTAAATATCACAGGGCACTGATACAGGTTCATTTAGCTTTGGCACCATAGGATCTGGCCATGAATACAGAGCACATTACTTTACTGTGTGCATTATCATGACTATGACCTGTCTCAGGAGATCCTGTGCCACCACTGTATTAATGAGTGCATCTGCTTCCCAATAACCTTATTAGCTCACTGCAGCTGAGCCAGTAGCCTCATAGGACTTTTGCCTTTGTCCCTGGAGAGAGGTGATTCTGTTGTACTTGAATCCAGTTTGATGCCCAAATTTTAATAAGTTCTTTTAGATACGCACTTTTTTCTCTCTCCCTGCCCCTTCCCCCCAATTATCACCTGCTATAGGGATTCTCAAATCCCTGGTTATTTTCCCAGATGCCATCAATAATTCCTGAAATGCCGTCATGTTGGTGGTCCCATCCACAGCAAATTATGTACGTTATAAGAGATTTTATATACATTTACCATTTTCCTTCTAGTAGAGGGATGTGCCCAGTTTATTAAGAAATCTTTTTGGATATCTTCACCTAACCATCAAACCCTAACCTCTTACAGAAAGCAAAAATTAACTTGGTGTGCTAGCAATATAGGAGCAGCTGTTTATGTTTGCGTGGGCATGCGGGGAGGCTCCCTCTGTCTTAAGTTTACCATGCTATTTCTTATCATCTGCATCACTCAATGGAGAGAAGCAACCAAGTAGTGAACCCAGCAAGGTGTCTGTATAATCATTAACTTATTTGCCCTCTGGATAGGACAAATGATATGCAAGCCTAAACTCACCAGGGATCTTCTTTGGGAGTGTGTCCAGAGGGAACGTGTTCCTGTGAGTTAATGGCATATTTCTAAATGGGTTGACTGCTTTCCTTCTGCTCACCAGCTCTTTCCTAAGTGGTTTTGTTCTCGAGACAATATCTAACATTAAAAAGCCCAAATACTGCTGTATTTAATCAGTTTAAAAAAGCATCATTTAAAAAGTGGTCGTATTATGTGAATTCTTTAATAGTAGATATTTAAATATTTCTGTAGTCAAGGCCAGTAGGGTAGAAAGGATGACTTTTCCCACCCTTTCCTCAGGTGCCCTGTATATTGTTCTGTTTTGAATTTTCCTATATAAGCTGCTAGAAAATTTATTAGCTGCTAAATTGCAACCTAGCACTCTCCATTGCCTTATTGGAACATAGGAAATTGCCTTATGTCAGATCAGACCACAGGGCCATCTAATTTAATATTGACTTCTGTAGCTAACAGCAGTTCTCTAGGGGTTTAGAGAGGAACTTTTTCTCAGCTCTATCTAAAAATGCTAAGAACTTAACCTAGGATCTCGACATCTTTAGATAAAGGCATACAAGGTGTGTACTTTACCACTGAACTACAACTCATTTTCTGAAATGGCTAAGAAATCTTGATTTAACTTGCCTCTTTTTACCAAACAAATCTCCTCCTATTGTGTAGATTTTATTTTCTTTATTTCTGTATATATTGTACTTTTTGTCATACAGATATTGGCTAAGAACTGCACCAAATGTAGCATTGTCAGATTTTAGACATAATCACGTGTCTCTGTCAGCAAAAGTGGAAGGGGGATCCCTACATCCTTTACTTCCTCTCAAAACATACTTGGAGAATCAGCAAAAACAGATTGCAATATTATATGCAATATTAATAGTGTATAGCATGTTTCACCTTGTTGGATCATATATTTTGATTATCCTATTACTGTCCCAATATCATGGGAAAGAAAACTTGATGAAATCAGATTTATGAAACAAGAAGTGCCCAAGAAATATCTGGGAAAAATTATCTTCCATTTTGGTTTTAACTAGTTGATCTAGTTCAAAGATAACATTTCTCTGGTTACTAGTTATACATCCTTTCCCTATTTCCTGAGTAAAACTGTAGATCAAACATATGTAAATACTGTAATACAATGTGATGCCTAATTACAGTTACACACAAGTTAAGAGGCAGAGTAATGTATTAAATAAGGACAAAGCAGTAATGAAGAGTTAAAGGCATTAACAGCATTTAGTTATAGCTAGAAATATTTTAATTAAATTTGAGTTTGTTTTCCATCCATTCATGTGTCCTCTTCTTCATTTATTTTCAGCCAGTAGATTCCAGCTGTTGTAAATAAAGAAATATTATTTTATTAACTTCCTCTTTCATAACATTGGCTAGTCTCTTTTACCAGAGTAACCTTAATGCCAACTGTTAGCATGCTTCTGACCTTTTCATAAACAGTCCAGTTTTGGAATTGCTGAAATAACAAATTGTGTTGTCCATGAGGCCTTACTATCTCCATTATTAAAGCTTGAATACTCTATAGTATCATAAAATAATTTATGTTTCTGGAATGCTTAACGGAAACATTCCTTACTGGTTTCCTTTCCCAGGTTTTTTGTTTCCCATGATTCATCTGTCATGATTCATAATAGTGGGAGATACCATAAACTGTTATTCTGTCCTCAGTCATTTAGTATTGTGTTTTATATTGGCAGAAGTTAAATTCTGGCACCACAGCAGGAAATAAAAATTGGTTTCCTGTTTGTGACAATAAAATATCTTTTTCCTCAGTAGCCAAATCATTTTTGGGTCCCAGTTTATCTTGGTTACCTTGCTTTTGTCCCTCAATCCTTTCTCACCTCCAAAATGCATCACCATGTATTCCTTTAAAACCATTGTAATATCTGGCTTAATACCGCTTTATGTATTAACTCCATATATACCCTCCAAATATAGGTACGATAGGTACGTCCGTATTCACTGCAATGAATGAATTGATCAATGGTCAAAAGAGAACTTAAATACCTAACTGATATTATTTGGGAACAGTTGAAAATCTCTGCAATGTTTGGGATACAATAACCCTTGGAATTTGCCAACACAAATATCTAGCAGAATTGGTAGCTCAGTTCCACCTTCCTGTATGTGCCAGCTATTGCACAAAATGTTTCATAAGCTATTATCCTCATTGCTCCATAAATTTACCCAGCCATCCACAATACATATTATCACCTTACTAAGCTAGATATTCCTTGTACTAATATTGCAAACTAGTGGAACCATGTCACATGTGATTTGTCCAATAGCATAATGTTGAATACAGTCCAGTAATTTTTTCATACTATTCTAGAGGCATCACATAGCTAAGCGTCAATTTAAAAGTTACAGTTTGCACATAGCAATTAAGCTAAGCAATTAAGCTAACTAGTAACCATACACCTATTAAAGAGGACCAAAAAAAATCACATGTAGAAAGGGGAAGAAAGTAATGTGCCAGGTCATCCACCAGAGACGGATGGCTAACAGACTCATCTGACAGCACTGTGATTTTATTTTATCTCTCATTTTGGGATTTATTTCAGCTATGAGGACATAATTGCCTTCTTGATTGGAAGATCCTATTTGCTCTTTCCTAATCTGGAAGCTAAAAGTGTACTCTGAAACTGGACTTAATCATTGTGGCACATGTATAGTACCACCTAAAGCAATTGTCTGTATTATCTTTCCTCCTTGCCTTGCAACTTCTAATAAAACACATAAGGAACACGACATCACTGAACGGCATCTTTTGTCACTGCTTCAAGAATAAAAATAAGAAAGGAACAGTAACTTTTCAAATTACTATCTTTAAATTCTACCTATTACCAGGCAATGTGGATAGTTGTGCAGATTTTTTTTTCTCATGCTAGACTACCTAGTTCTACTTCACCAGAGTTCTTCATTGCTTAACAAGGCATCTTTTCTTCTAACCAAGAAGAGGCTTTCTTTATGCCTCTTAACTGTAAAGCAGATTGCACCCCAATGACTTCTTCCTTTAAATAGTTCCATGCTGTTGCTTTATTAATTGGCACCAAAAAAAGTTACAACCTTCTGTTTCTTCTTTATGTTTCAGCTTGTCATCCTATTTCTCCATTTCTCTTAGCACAATGCCACTTTCCCTACTTCATTCTCCTGTCTAATTAAGAAAATGTTTTAGGGTGGTGCATCTCTGCGTTTTCTCTAGTCTCACTTTAGATATCTTTGTAGTTAGAATTAATGCTGCAATTGATAGAAGGCTAAATTATTTACAAATGCATTGGTTTCATTATTTCTGTTGTGTAGTTTTATACGCCTATATATTTCTTTTTAATACTATGGACAGAGCAATTAATATTTTGTTATTTTTATGCCAGAATGCTTTTGTCACACATCAAATGTAACATCAAATGATTTGACTTCTTGTGAAAACCACCAGGACTTTCATAAATGACAAAAAAAAAAACCCGCCCTATTAAAACTACTTTAAAATGGGATCATAAACATGTTCTATTAGTCATAAAGAACCTTTAAACACCTTATAATTTTGGGGGAAAAATGCTTTGGCAATCCTTCCAAATCCAAAGATTTCTCCCTCCCACTTTAATATAAATTTCTCATTTTTAATAAATTTATAGATTGTATAATATTC
>NW_015386087.1:1330776-1356726 GCF_001527695.2 Protobothrops mucrosquamatus | reverse complement strand
TCCAGCAAGCGGGACTGGCCTAGGGGATTTTATAGGGGTTTTAATTACTTTTAAATTTGACATTCTCAAATATTTCATTTTAATCAAATTTTAACTAGGTGTAATATGTTAGCTTTTTATCATTTGTCAGCCGCCCTGAGTCCGAAAGGAGAAGGGCGGGATATAAATACAATTAATAAATAAATAAATAAATAAAATACTGTTTCGTATTATTTACTTGCCTGTTTTGCTATTTTTCTTTTTGTTTAGGAAATCCTGTGTTCATGTAAGTGACACTTTTTTTAAAAAAAAAAACATTGATAGCTTAGAAATTAATAGAGATATTGAGTTTTAGTGTCATGCTTGAAGAGTCTCCCTCAAGATATTTTCATTGTTAGGGAATTAGACCATTACATAAGAATATATTTCAAATTCTTTTGCAAGCAAATTCAGTGGAACAAAGGCTTTATTTTATTATACAGATCCCTGGTTCCCAAACTGTACTGCAGCTCCCTGGGGCATTACAGGAAACTCATAGAGGCATCATGGGATAGTTTAAACTTCATAAACTAAACTGTTAAGGACTTTTGCTGCAGTGCCCAGTGCATAGTTTGAAAACCACTAGAGATGCTTTGAAAGTTTGGACATCTCTGATAGAGATTTTTATATGATATTGCATACTATAAACTTCTGATTAAAAGTATTATGCAAAGTCACTCCTGAGTCACATCAGGATCTGGCTAATAAGGAAGTATATGCTGTTTTAGTCTAACAGTTGTTGTGAAATGAGTGAAAACTTGGTTTCCCAGGGCTGTAGTCCAGCAAAGCATTGTGTCTGGCCCTCAAAACCCATCATACCTTATGCAGAAATTACAGATTTTTATGTAAAAAAGAGGATGGTCACATTAACTATATTAAAATTATCCTGGCATTGCTGCCCGATTTTTGGAATGTTGCCCAGAGCAGGCCATTCATGGTCCAAAAAAGTTGTACTGCTATGTTTTAAAAGACGCAAGATGGTATATTGCTTAATCTAAGGTTTCCAAATTTCCAGAAAACGAGGACATGCCCTCATTTTATCCTCATGTCCTCCACCAAGTTTTAATGTTTTTTTGTTGTTGGTTTTTTTATTGTTTTCACAATAGTAACATTTCCAACTTCTAGGTATTGTGGAAATACTGTTTCTTTTGTTTTGTCTTTCCATTAACAGCCTAGATTTATATTACTTAATTTATTTCTTGATTCCAATAATCAGCTTCAATCCAACCCTTCAAATCTATGATTGCTGTACTCTGTAAATCACACGGCTATAGGTCTCATTATATATGACTCATTATACATTTGTAAAGTGAAATTTGAAAAGCATGTCATCAGTTCTACAACATATATTCTTGAAAATAAAGATTGGTTAGAAAAATATTGTAATTGAAAAAACAGTATTTGTAATGTTGGAAAAAGTAGTTTCATTTACATCTAGGCATTTTTTAAAAAAACTTTTTGCTGTCACAGATACCAGTAAAGTTAAGTAGAATGCCCTCTTTACCTTCCTATTTGTTCTCTTTTCCACTTGTCCATGTCCTCCTTTGCTTCTTCAGATATCTTGTTACCCTATTTTAGCCTCCATAAAACGCTGAGTCATTTTCAGTTGCATATCATCTTGATGTAATGGCTGAATTGTTTGAGGCTGCAATCCTTGCCAAATTATAATAATGTGACTATGAATATGCCCCTACAAATACTCCATAGCTAATGTAAAAGATGATGCAGCAACCTCAGGAAGTGGATAGGAAAAGCAAAGGAAAAGGGTAACTAATCTCATTAATTCCTTTGAAATATTAGACAATTGTTGGAATTTTACTCTGAACCCCTCTTTAAAATGCATCAAATGTTAGCCTGTAGTTGTTTCCTGACAGCATCTGTGACTCTCAGTGGAGACATCTGCTCCACTGTTTCCAGACACTGTCTGTGTTCACAAGAGAAGAGCTTGATCCAAAGCCCTTGCTGGAGTTAGTGACTGTAGAATTGAAATGAATAATTTTAGCCAGATCTTACAAAGCACGAGAAAAGGCCCTGTGGAGCGAGAGCATCTACTTGTATTCTACAAGGACATCAGTGTTGTGGGTGTTTTACAATTACTTCAAACCATTGTTGTTGTCATTATAATATAGGTGGAATAGCTTAGAATGGGAGGGGAATGTGACTTGTAGGTGTCCCTATCCTTCTGTACTGGACCTGTAATAAAGATTGAAAAAATAATCATTCATCTTCTGGTGGCAACATAATTTGATATGATAGGATTGCATTCAGAAGAATAAGAGTAAGTTAATGCTAACAATAAAATTCCATAATTTAAACTAGTGTGTTTATACTCAGTATCCTTTTCATGCAATAATTGGTTGCTTTAGATGCGTGAAGTTGGACTTTTAGAAGCTGATTTCCCTGTCTCCTTTTCCATCCAATTTTCAGTGCTCCCATCACTTTTCTCTCAGTACCTTAAACCATGTCCAACCTCAATAGGAATGAAGAAATTTTATTCTAAATCCTTTTCCCCCCTAATTAAAGTGATATACCATGTTATAGACATTGGTTTAAATGAGGCTTAAAAAAAAGCTTTGTGTATATAACAACTTATAGTATATAGATTTAACACTGGCATGCCTAGTCTGCAGTACTGATATCTTTTCTGTCACAATTGTCCCAGAGACCATTTTAGGAGAGTAACACTCTGCAGCTTTGGGTTTTAGAAACAGCTTCAATAATTGTACTGCTTTCACAAATGCCAGAGGCACATTAAAAATAGGCTGGAGCTGTCTTTAAGGTTATGAAACAGTCTGAATTCGCTCCTCATGAAATTAAATTTAGAGTGGTTTAGACCTTAGAGTGGAATTGTAAACAGTCTTTAGAGATAGCCTCTTTCTTTATAGAGCATCTATTCATTTATTGTATCACATCACAAGATAATAATATGCTCAACTGTCATAGATATCAATTAAGTTACAAAACTTACTAAGTTTTATTACATCCTGTCTTTTATCTGAACTAGTGTTCTACATGTAAGGCAGATATATAATATGAATGTATGATGCTAGAAATAACAATTTTGAAGCAAAATTAATTGACTAATTATTGCATGCCAATTACAACAGTGCCAATGTTGTTGCTATTCGATGTACTTTAAATAAATAGACAACCATGTTTAATCAACATGTACCAACTATCAAGCATATCTTTCCTTCTTTTAGTTTCAAGGACCAGAAGAGTAAGCAATCAATAGTTAAATAATCATAAGTCTAACTAGTGCCATCATAAATAATGCAAAATATTTCCATATAATGGAAATATTTAGCTTGTCTTCAGAAGTTGTGGATGCTTCATCACTGGAGGTTTTTCAGAAGAGCCTGGACAGTCACTTGACTGAAATGGTATAGGGTCTCCTGCTTGAACAGGGGGCTGGACTAGAAGATTTCCAAGGTCCCTTCCAGCTCTAATCTGATTGATTGATTGGTTGAATTCAAAGATTATGAACATACAGAGGGATAATTTAAATCAGTCATCTCTAACCTGGTACTCTCCAGATACATTATGATCACAATACCTATAATTCTGAACCTGTATGTTTTCTTGGAATCACAATATATCTGGAGGAATCTTAGGTTGGATAAGAATGACCTAGATTAAATTGATCAAATTGCTCTAGTCAGTCAAACTCATAAGTCTTGCCTGATGTCTTGTTAAGTATTATATTAAATATCCCATTTATTATTATATTAGTTGTAAGTATTTCTATTTGGTATAATCATATATTTTCACAGTTCTTAACATTAGTATACTTCTCATTTTCCTTTTCTCTTTTCCACTTGGCTGTCCACAATTTATGACTATAAGGAATGAAGCTGATGAGGCAGGAACTAGAGGTTCCCAGGCCAGATAAAATTTATGTCAACTGTGAGCAGATGCCTTCCAGTCTAAGGCCATGAAGAAAACTCTAGGTTTCTATTAGCCTCTTAGCCCACTCACTCTTCTTTCCTAGATTTTGCAATCAGTCCTTATTCATTCTGTCTGTATGACTAAAACACTTTAACATACTCCTTTAATACTGGCCACTTACTTTATTTTCAATCCACATTCATTCAGCTCCCATTCATTCTTGACTCTTTTTGCTTTCCGTATGCAGACACACAGACGCACACATGTACACACACACACACTCAAACAAACACAGACACCATTCCCATTGCATCTAGCTTGATTTTATGTCTTTCCTGAGATGCCTAATTGTCAGTTCCTGTTAGCAATCCTAATGCTTTGTTTAGTTTTAATAATAAAGTAATAAATTTAATGTTTAATAAATGAATGTAATTTTACTTTTTCCATGATATTTTTGTTTCTTTTTTTGGTTTGTTCATCTATATTAAGGAAGGATCCAGTTTCTTAAAGCTACTTCCCAAAAATCAAAGCTTTATATTAGAAAATCACTTCTATATAGGCAACTGCTTAAAACATAAAACTGTAATTTAGTAAACCCCGATACAGTGAACAAAGTGTGTGATAGAGAATTTTTGCAGCTATATGTATATAAATGATATAAAATAATTTAAATAATGTATGTTACTTGTGTAACAAGTGATATAAATCACCATGATTATATACCTTTATATATAAAACCCATAAGTGGTGGATATTGTCTTTCCCCAAATAGTTGGTAAAAACCAGATTTCACTATGCTACATGTAGTTTTTCATGTGTGACAAATGTTCACATCACTGTTAACTGCCTCCAGGCATGGCTTTCTGCCAGGTCTGTGAAAATTTTATATTGTTTTAAAGCTTTTTGCTGCTATTTTTAAATTAATTAATTAAATTACGGTTAACCTTGGTGACTACGTGGGCATGTCCATGTTGTTCTGGAAACAGTGTGGAAGCACTTTGATATTACCATATTGTGGATTTTTTTTTTGAATTCTCAGTTTAGTTTACAACCCTAGGTTTATCATCCTTCAAAATCAGCCAAATAATTAGCTACTAAATTTACGTTACGATGACATTGTTTTACTTATTTTGATTTTGCTTGCTTAGTAAATCTTATTGTCACCAGCCCAAAGGAATCACTGACATGGTGATATCAAGGCAACATTAATGAAAAATTAAGAAATGAATACACGTATTTGTTCCTTCTTGGCCTAAAGCAGCCATGGATCTCATTTACCAGCCACAAGGTTGAAACTTCTTACTAGTTGGCACATGAGACAGAAAAAGACACAAGCACCTTTCCCCTTCTAAACTATTCTCTTAGTTAAATTGCTAAGGAAACCCTTAATTTAGCTAATGATGAAACCACTTTTCAAGTGCAACCAAGGAAAGAACAGAGACTTCTATAAGTGTTTATTTCTATATTCAACTGCAGAAATAATTGTGACAAAAGCGTCATGTTTTATATACAATTGTCATAAATAAAAATTTATGTAATTCAGTTTGCTGCTCATTACTTAGTAATTTTATTAGGTTTGCATCTTATGTTTAAGTATTATAAAAGCAGTCTTTTAAAAAACAACAACAGATTGAGATTGTTTTTTTAAAGTCCAGATTTCCTAAGAGATACTATTATTCATGTATTCCAGAAAAGGAATTTTTATACTGGATTCTCAGAGAATGTAATAACTTTCTTCCCATGACGCAATTATTGGTCCTGGCTGGTAGATTAAATCTATCACCTTTTAGACTTTAAAATTTAGAGAAATGTCATATGTGTTGCCTGTTTTTCTATCTTCATAGATAACATTGGTGTGTCTGTATTTGGAGAACAATATGAAGCATAGATTTCACTCAGTATAAAACAGATGGCACATATGAATTAATTGTGACCAGAAACTTTTGAACTTTAGTTGAGTTCCAGGCTACTGGAATATTTGTCCCTATTGTATCTTGTATCTCTCTTCAGCTAAGAAGGGCACAAATAAGTCCTATGCAAATAATTACGTTGGATCAGCTTATGCCTAACATTTGTATATCATTGTCTAATTGAATTGAGTGTCTAATCTGATCCCAGGATTCATTATCTATTTCCCTGTCTAAGTCTTTCCCTCATTTATGTTTAGCACCCATCTGTCCCTCTTCCAAATGGTCAACTGTAGTCCCGTAAAAGGTTGCAGATTAGCCTCCCAATCTAGTATCACACAGCACAGCAATTTTGTTGACAGGGGAGCATTTGGATCTAGGCCTGTATTTACTACAGGATGAAGAGAGTTAAGAAAAAACCTGCTTTGAAAAAGTGCATGGCAGAACAGATTGTTTTTCTATCTGTCCTTGGCATAGATACAATTTCTCCCACCAAGAAGAGAAAAAAAAAAACTTAATGTGCTATTTATTCTGGACAAGATATTGCTACCTTTTCTACCAGTCAGAATAAAGCAATAAAAAGTTCAGTAAAAACATTTGATAGAAATTATTGACAGAAAAAATTCTTTCTAACTCAAAGATTAAAAAGCAAGTGTTATCTGATAATGGATTTGTTTTAATTTGTCATTGATGTATTTGATACCTGGTAGGATCAAAGAAAACGGAATCAAAGGGAGAAATACAAGCAGTTCTGGTTCCCTGAATATTGGTCTCTTTTATGGATATAAAAATCTCAGGACTGGGGTGCTCAAATTTATTTGTACTGATGTTTGTTTAAAGATCAATATTAAATAAATTGGTCTGAAAGCTATAGTCATAAAGCAGCTGTCGGACTAATGTAATCCCACAATGCTATTTTGTCTACTGCTTGAAACCTGGTTAGCTGTGTACTTCTAATAACGTGAAAATCTAGTGAAAAAAGAAATAGCTGCACTGGATTTTTTTTGCACTTGGATTAATCTTGAAAGCAAAATATAGTTCTAGCTTTTTTATTTAAAGGATAACATGTCATTTTTTATTTGTTAAAATTTAAATGGTATATATACATTTTAACTGCTTTACTGCAGAAATAAAAGTATATGAAGCAGCATCTAAAACATATTTTTCTTTGGCTCTGGACTGCTCCAAATGGCAGTCTATTTTAAATTTCAGAATAAAAATTGTGATTATGGGAGGGAGGCGGTTCAGATAGTTTCTGGAAAAAAATCATCCTTCAGGAATGTTCCTCATGTGCATATGTGTATATAAATGTCTGCATATGCATATTTATGTACCTTTCCATTAAATGGAGTCACATTACTGCAAAGCCAATTCATAATGTAAGGAATAGACAAAGTCTATTCCTTACATTATTTCCCAAATTACCCTGGGGAACTTTGCCTTAATCACTCACTCCCAGGCTACCTACATTATAAGACTGGTATTGTAGGGATAAAGTGAGATGAGATCCCTATGCCTTGAACTCCTTGGGAAGGCAGAGTAGAAATATAATTATATAAATAAATAAACAATTGTTTATGTTTTTAATAAATTGATTGTATAGAAGCCAACAATAATCATATTTAAAACAAAACTGGTAACTATGACTTTGCTAGATAAATCATATCTCAATGCCAAAACAAAACTACTATTGTAGCATAAGTTCTATATATGCCTAGGAATTACTGTATTAGCAACTTAGATCTATGCTGAAGGCAGTGACACCATTTTGCTGACTGGAATACAATGTAAAAAAAGCTACTCATTGAACTGCAGTCCATCCTTTCTCAACTTGCCACTGTCCAAACCTATTCAACTACTATTTCCAATTTACATAAGATGTTTCTGGTTTGCCTGGGACTTAGAGAGTTGAGTACAGAGGAAGGAAAGAACTGCTGGAAATTTTTAGGTATTTCTAGTTTGCATCAGGTTTTGCTGACCTCATCTAACATTTCCTAACAAAGTCCAGTTATTATTTGGGATAAACCAGTGTGAAATCCAGTTGCATCATTGACATGAATACTGGCAGGTATTTTATAATAATACCCTGGAAATAATAATACTCTTCAAATGGCATTTCCACAGATGTCAAAAAAACAGTCCAAAAGTCTTTTAAAATACCCAACTCTATTGTATCATGAGACTCACCCTAAGAAAATTTGAATAGTGTAGGAGTTTGAGAAGCTGTCAAAAAGCTTCTGAACAAAACACGTGATTTGCTTGTACATTACAGAGTCGTTTATCTAGAGTCCTCAAGGGACCCCTGAAATGTTCCAATAAACAGTTTCAGATGAATAAGAAAGTAAAGTAGTGGCCCAAGAAAAAAGTGTATTTCAAGGTTCCAAGCCCCTGAGAGCACTAAAGAGATACCAGTATCTTATGCATTGCATTCTGATTTTTGAAACATTTAGTATAAAGGTGCAAAGCTGCAACCTTTCACAGATCATTGACTAGTTCTTTTCTTTAAGGAAGCAGCGCCGAACTCCCCTTAACTAATCGGACATTCAGGAAAATCTCATCTGACCATTTAAGGTTTATGCTCAGTTTAAGCTTTGTAAATTTAAAGCATTGCGAAATCAATCAGTAATTTTAAAGAGTCTAATCTCACAGGGCATAACCATGCCTTGTAAAACCAACTGACCTACATTCAGGGAAGGTCACTTAGACATGGGAATGACATATAGCATTTCCATGCCATTCCAAATGAATTAAAGAAGATTGTAGAGTTCTAGACTATCCATTTACTAAATGGCATTCATTCGTCCTGGCATAATCATAGATGATATTGGACAGGAAGAAAATCTAATTGTTGAAATGGGCCCTTTTGGAGCAGAGAAGAACCAAATAGTGAAAAGGTTAGTATCCTTATTGATATCCAATATTCAGCGTATCCACAACTACATGCTAATATAAGGTTTACACCTACTGTGTAAAAACACAGACATATGAATCTTTTCTCTACAACTAAAATTCTATACCTGAGGGTTAAAAAAATTCTTTTTGCCAATTTTTGCATCACTGGCATGATTTTGTAAAATTTCTTATTTATGGAGAAAAATACCTTAGAACAGTGGTGGCGAGCCTATGGCACGGGTGCCAGAGGCGGCACTCAGAGCCCTCTCTGTGGGCACGCACACCATCGCCCCAGTCCTAGGCCTTCAGCTGGGTTTTATAAAACCTTTTCGCTTTAGGCCTCCGCCACCATGTACAAAAAAAAAAGGTTCAATCAATCAGTCAATTTCAACTTCTCACGGGGAAAAAAAAGATCTTGCAAAGTTGGAATTGATTGATTGAACTTTTTAGTCCCACCCAGTCTGCTGTTACCACTGCAGCCACGCCCACCCAATGGGCCACACCCACCCAGCACCCGACGATGCATAAGTGGGTTTTGGGTTGCAGTTTGGGTACTCGGTCTCTAAAAGGTTTGCCATCACTGCCTTAGAAGGACATTCAGGAAATTCTATTTCCTTTAAATTTAGTTGAAATTTTCCACTCAATTTTTTCAGAAGAGCAGAATTTTTTTACATCCACCAATAATTCAGATACAAACAGTGAACACCTTGATAGCCTCCTCAGTGTGAATTGTTCATAAAATCATAAATTAATTTTCATGGATGTAGCACGTTCCTTTTCTCTGATTTTTGCATGGTTGTTCCAGTGCTAATGGAAAGCTACTCTGTGGTTCAGATCCATTATCTCTTCTCTCCAATCTTTTCTTTTTTCCTTTGTAACTTCTTGTTCTCACTCATTCTAGCTTTATCATCCTGTTTTCATCATGACTAATCTATCCATTTTTCTTTCACTTAGATCATGACCTATCCACTACCAACATTTCCACCTTGTTCACTTGGTGTACCCCCCTGAAGGTCAATTTATGGTGACATATTTCTATTAGTCCTGATGTAGAAGTCACCTAAAGACAGACTTGTAGCCGAGTTTAAGGAA
Organism: Protobothrops mucrosquamatus; assembly: GCF_001527695.2. Classification (NCBI taxonomy): domain Eukaryota; kingdom Metazoa; phylum Chordata; class Lepidosauria; order Squamata; family Viperidae; genus Protobothrops; species Protobothrops mucrosquamatus. The sequence goes on along the minus strand of NW_015386087.1, from coordinate 1,346,929 downwards.
GCTAGCTATCCTGATAGCCCAGAGAAATATAAAGTTGTGCGACGAGTCATATTGGGTGTTAAAGAGATGAAAGGAATGGAGCCGTTTTAACTTTTTCCATTTACTGTGAGCACAAGTAGTAAAATTTCATTCACTACCGTCAGACATAAATCCCAGTCTAAATTAGGACTGATAGGATGAGATTTTTCCCTCCTGTTTTCCCTTCCCACCATCATCAAGCTGCTATTTGTAGCAAATAGCATTTGGGAAAGAAATGTGTATTTATTTAATTGAGGAAAATAGTACAGGAAAATGGTTCTTCATTCATACACTTTCCATGCTGCAATTTGAATCTGGATTGCATTTCACGCAGGCAGGAATGTAGCAGGTAATAAGCCTGTTATTTTGAACCCTTCACAATGAGATAGTTATGGTGGCTTTTTTCAGGACCAAGAATCTTGATGCCACTTTAGAGATTAATGCATTTTTTAATAAAAGATACTCTTGTGCATTCCTCTCCATTGCACCAGATACACAGACTAGGCTCCCAAAGCAGGAATCTCACAGAATTTCTTCATTATTTTGTAGCATTAATTTGTCTTGTTGCCTCCCTCTGGCAACATGATTAGAACAGAGCTCTTCCCGAGACCGTTTGGTGGTTGATATCACTGCCACCTGTACTACTACTACTACTACTACTACTACTACTACTACTACTACTACTACTATTACTACTATTATTATTATTATTATTATTATTATTATTATTATTATTATTATTGCTCTATTTTGGATTATAATTGCCATAGACATTGTAATTTTCTTCTTTGGTATTTTTATTGTGATAACATGCAAGAAATTTGGAAAGATTTGGTAATATGCAAGTTAAAAAATTAAATAAAAATTAACAAACCTAGGATACCGAAAAAAGTTGACAGTGATAAATAATAGCCACCTAGAATAACGTTTAATTAGATGGCCACCTGGGAAATTTTAAAAAAGGGATGTAGAAAGAACCCAAAATTTCTGGGAAGGGAGAACCTTGATACTGATCAGTGTCACTCTTCAAGGGGGTGAGTGGTTTCCTGTAGTTGGAAACCCTGTCTCCGCTTCCATATAAAAAAATAGCTATGCTAGATCTTACTGCCTTTACATTCTAACTAATGACACAATAGCCATTTTCTTTATTGTAGCACTGAAATTTGGAGGTTTTTTCCCTAGAATATAGCAGGTATTTTGTAGCTGCAATGTATATGTAGGTACATAGAAAAAAGATTGCATTAGCAAGGTTGCTACTGAAAATCTAGCATAAACAAGTGCACGGAAAGGATAGTCTTCTGAGTTAATAAATTACAAATGCATCATTTACTATTTTCTTAACAAATACATCAAAGTTAAAGAAGAGATGTGGCTGATTGTGCTGAATTACTTCTCCAAGATAGATTCATCAAATCTCCCAGCTGTATAAGACGGGATTTACTAATGAAGTTCCCTATCAAAAAGAAAAGCCTAATTTTGATTTGGCTTAGGTAATGAACTTCTTTTTCCTGGTGTGATTATCTGCATGGGGTGGCTAAAAGAGTAGCAAGAGAGAGTGCGTTCACGGAAGCATTATGCAAAATGTCTTTTGTCTCTTTTTGCTGGGATATATTAAATTTTCAATGTAGTCTATGTAATATAAAATTATGATAATGACTTTTGGCCCACTGTGAAGGCAGCTTGCTGGTCCTGAGCATGTGTGTCTGGCTTGAGCACTAGGATACACTGTGGGAGTTGCCTTTTCTATTAACAAACCTCTAGATACCTAATGATGAATTTTCTTTCACCAAATGTTCTCCTTTTGTCTCAAATACAAGCATTTTCTAAATTGCTTTTGAGAAAAACAAGAGAGGCAGGGAGGTCTGTGGCACTGACAGGGGATAGTGGAACAAAGCAAGTAATTCAGCAAGCATTCTGGTAATTATAAGGCAGCCACAAGGTTATTTCAGTGGTGAAAATATTTACTGCCTTATTGATGAAAGTGATTGAATTGCACTAGTGAAAGTACAAGCTGAACAATTGGCTCCTAAAACATCCATTTCAATGTAACAGTAACAATAAGATCACATATATGTGTCTTTGTGGAGTTGTTTAATAGGAAAGCTCACAGCCAGTATTTTGAATATTAGATAGACTAATAAATATATATATATATATTTACTGTAGACTATTTTAATCGGGCATACAACATCTGAATGTTATTTCTTAACAGCAGAATAGCCACAGTATACGTTTTGTTGTTTCATTCTACAAAAGGTAGCATAGTCTCTATCCTTTTAGAAAACAGAGAATTCTCTAGAAGAAATACCCAACTTTAAAAAATAGAAATTGAATCCACAAAATCACACTTGGGTCCCATTGAAATCAGTATGAAAGTTATGAGGATTTCCTAAATTCAGCTAATAATCTGGAACCAATACTGAGCTGCATCTGATTTCTGTAATATTTTATCATTCTTTTTTTTATAACTATTGCTTGTAAAGGTTCTTCATCCATAATATTCCCAATCTTGAGGCATTAGATTAAAATATATTATTTGAGATTACAACATTATTGGAGCATTTCTTATATTTTTGTTATCATGCAACTGTGTAAAGAATTGTATTATTTATTTCAGTAATTTTAAAACAAATTATTGTTTCAGTAGAAATAAAGCATATGCACTTCATAAGCCAGAAGAAACATACTTATTATCCATGGGGTGATTGTTATAATGTTTTATACAATACAGCTTTTTATTTAAAATGTATTATCCAGACAGTTTGCTCAGTGATATTGTGAAGTATAAAAATGATCAAATTTTCAAATGATCTCTCCTTCAATGAAAAATTTTGCTTAATTTTTGAAAGTATACAGATAACACAAAGTAAACTTTATTCTAGAAGCAGTCCTATTATTTCAAATCCTTCAACAGAACTAGTCTTATATTGAGGTTTTTGGTTTTATGTATCAATGAATTGAGATTTTTTTTTCTACCTTTTTTCCTACCTTTAATTGTCAAAACTATAGTATTATTTTTATTCATTCCCAATCTTTACCATATGTTGTTTTTGTTCCGGAATATGGCACTACTGTTTTTTTAAAAAAAAACCCACAGTTTTTATTGTTTTAAAAATAAAAAATCAGCATATGAAACTCTAGAAGATTATACTTGTTGAGTATGAAGGCAATTGTTGGCAGCTACTGCTGGGTTTTTGCATTTGGTTTAATGTTTAATTCTGCATCTGCATTTTTTCAGCAGAACCAGACAGCAGCAGATGGGCATTAACTGCACTGCACATAGATTTTAGAATCTGGACACATTTAAGTTCACATTTAAGTTACTATTGGAGGACTATTTTCATGTAGATTTAAGAATGGTATATATAGAAATCTGTTAGTATTTTTTTTTATTTATCAAATTTATAGAAGTCATGCTGTGCAGTGTACAGCAATCAAATAAAACCACAATATAAAAACAATCATTATAAAATACAAACAATCATATTAAAAAATTTAAAAAATTACCCCAACTTCCCTCTCTATGCACACATAAATATATTCATTCTAAATGTATTTCAGTATGGACTTCTGGAGCATGCTATGTCTATATCCTAGCATTCAGAAAAGCTGAGAGAAATATTCATTCACATCAATTTTTTTTAAAAAAAATGCCTGTTGCCTTTACACATGTTTGTACTGGCTTCACAGATCTGCTCCATACCTACAATTTGACATCCCAAAATATAAGACACACCCTCTTGAAAAGTTCATTGAGGGGTTTATTAGTGTTATTTTAAATAAAAGATATATTGAACAGATTGAAATGGATCTGAAAGAAAAAAAGTTGAAATTATTTTTATAGCATGACTGACAAATTCATAAGAAAATAAAAAATAAAAGGTCAATTTCATAAGATCTCTTTTATTTCATACATGTACAGCATTCTGATTTATATGAAATACCTTATAATTCAATATACATCATACATGAGATTAGTTTCATCATTTGTGAATTATTTTTTATCCTCATCTGGAACATCACACAAGTAGCGGTACCCAGGGCTTTTTTTCTCATAGAACACCCAGAACGGAGTTCCGGCACTTTTTGGGGATGGAACCTTGTAGGGTAGGTAGGCAAGGCGGGTTGTAGTTCAAGCACCTTTTTTTTTTTTTTAGAAAAAAGCACTGGCGGTACCCATATAACGGAACACTTGGTCCTCTCCTGAAAAGCAATATCTTCCATTATAATCTTATTTTCTGACAGTTGGCTAACCTATGACACTCAAGTTTCGTCACAGTAGAGTAGAACATTGAATTCATGGACTTCAGCACTGGTACAGAAACTTAATTGTTCTCTGCTTGCTTTACTCAGGTAATAAAGCAAAATCCCCCCTCCACCCCCCCCAGCACACAAATGTGCATGTTTGCTCTCTCCCTTTCCTTCTCCTTCTTTCTTCTTAATTTACAAAACAGTTGCATATGCAAAAAAGGGAGGGAAACAGAGTTCTGTGTCAAAATACCTCTTCTTTTTTTTCCCCTCCCTCTGTTCATGTTAGAGAGAAAAAAGTAGCATTTATTATCCCACCCAGTTTTATCATCTTCCAGATAATTTAACTGAACTGATGCTACAGAGGATATGCTGACTGGCACTTTTCCTATGCTTAATGTGTTAACCAAAGCCAGTTGTGTCAGTTTTAACCGTTTTAGTTAAATTCCCATGACACTCTTAACAAACGTTGAAACCTCTGCCATGTCTTACCCTGACAGATTTCCCGCCGTCATTGCATACTTAAAATAAATGTCATCCCCAATCAAAAAGTTCATATTTTACTGACAATATAATTTGTTACTTTGTTCCTGTTTTATCTCTCTCCTTCTCCTCTATCTCTCCTACTCTTTTTATTGCACAATAATGTAATCTAGTAGTAATATTTTTCGTAGGGTTGTAGGCCATATTTTATTGATAGAGTAAGAGATGTGAAAGTAAAATAAGCATGTACGTAAAATAAAAATATTCTGATTTGGTATGTGATGAAGTTGTTCTCTGAATAGGCTCGGGAGATGTTGATTAAATTCATTAAGTTATAGGAAACCTTATTATCTGGGATGCTGAGATCAGGATATGCCTTGATCAAACATTGGGGGATGTTCAAGTATTGAATGGTCTTCTCAAGCTTTTATGGGCTAACTTCCTTCAAGGAAAAGATATGCTTTTAGGAAAGAAACAGATACTTTACAGATTGTATAAGTGAACACTACAGCTAGTAAAGGAAATAATTTGCAGTACTGTATATGTATAAAAAATAATTGGAATCCTTTGCATTAATGTATTAATATATAATTAACTTATTTTCAAGTCTCAGTGAAGAATACTAGCCCAGCTTCCTGCTGCTGCCTATTCGCTTTTCAATCTGAAGCAGGGAGAGAAAGTCATGACTTCAGATATTCATGCCTATCTAAATTTTCTCCATGGAAAGAACAATAGCACTTGAACAGTGTTCTGTAGAGAGAACCCTCTGGGTATATATTTGTAGGTACATATGTTCCATTCAATTATACTTGCGGAAAAGGGCTTGCACAAATACCAATATCTAGCAAATAAAGGTAGTTCATATTTTCTTGCATCCTCTTCATACATTCAGTTTCTGCAGGTACAAAGACTTCAGTAAAGCTCTAGATATTGTTTGGTTTATGATCAGGTGGCATTGCTTATATAATTTAGAAAGAAAAATATCAGAAAGTGGTTGAGGAAGTAATGGAGTAGGTAACATGTTAATTGAGGGAGATAAACAGTACTGTCTTGATTCCCCTAGTTGTCATTTGTAGCAGCACAGTTTTGCCTTACATTTTCATTTTTCCTATGTTAATATTTCTCTAATGCAATATGAAGACTTGAACTTGTCAAGTTATTGTTAAGGGTTTAAAACATAAGTAGAACTCTGGAAGAACAGATGAGTTGACATTTGATTGTATTGGTTTATTATTTTACACTGTATTATGCCTATGGGTCACTGAACTAGCCTGGACCTTTGATTGGTCACAATATTGTTAATCCATAAAATCATGCATTTTCTAAAGTAAAAGCACTGTCATTTTATGTATTCCATTTAAATCATTGGCTTTGGATTTAATACAATATTTTTAATTGTCACTACTGCCACCATCCCTCCCTTTTTTATCCCTTTTCCTCTCCCTCTTTTGCCTTATTTCTCTCTATCACTGAGAGAATAAGAGAGGTGGCTTTCACAGCAGCTGGTTAATTTCCCTGGCTTCACACTACTGTTTAATGATCCGTTTCTCTTGTGCCACCTCTCTCATCTACTGAAAGATAGGTACAAATTGTACCTATAAAAATTATAACGCAACTGTAGGTTACCTTTTTTTTTTCAAAATTGTGATTACCTGCACTGAGCATTAGTACTATTTTCTTTTGAAAGCATTTCAGAATTAGCCACAACAAGCCATTGTCCACCCACGCAGAATGTTTAGATGTGAAGATTTTTATAGTTTGGGCATTTGGCAGACTGGTTGTTTTTGAGAATGGAAGTTGAACTCCGTTGAGATGCCATCAACAACCGTATGGCCATTGAGACAGCTTGTGAGCCACCACATAATGGTTTGAGCTTCTGGCATGTCTCACTGTCAAAAGCTTTTCTGTTTTTTTCCTGGATACAACATAAGACCAAGCATGTCATTGAGGCTGCATCAATATCCATCTAAGTCTAACTCATGAAGACCACACACAGTAAAAATTAGATGGTGGTTGCTCCACATAGTGGTTATAATATGCATAACAGCTCACCAGACGTAACGCTCCATTTTGTGGAGTTAACTCCACATTCAGATAATTCCATTTTGACATAAAGTTCTTTTGAACGCAGGATGTTCATTTTTCACTTGATCTCCCTGAAATAGTCACCCAATTGTTTGTGTCAAAGGCAATCTGACTATTTCGTTTGAGGAAAAAATAAATAAATAGTGTTCATTTCCTGCAAGGTTTATGAATCTCTTCAGTAGGTTTGATGAGGGGGAAGAAAAAATACCTGATACAGAGAAATCATGGCAAAACCCACAGGAAAAAACATAGTTTTCATTATGAAGACTGAACAAATTAAAAAGTCTGTTAGGGCAATTAGTAAACTGAAAATATCTATGAAATTCATTGAATAAATTGTTCCCTTATGAGTTCTACACCCTGCTACACATGAAAAATAAAAATCCAGTCTTCTTACAAAAAAACCCACACATTCCTTTCAGTGATGGTGTAATATCAAAATTTCATTAACATAGATAAATTATACTCTTAGTCACCTTTTTTTTGTATAATGCTTGGATGGCAAAAAAAAAGAGCAATCCTGAAACACTATGTCCACACACCGGCATTTATATGTGCATATCCATTCATGTCTCCAGTGTCATGTATTTATGATTTTTAAAAATCTGAGTTAGTGATTATTTTGATTGTTTATTTACTATATTGTTATACTAATTCTGAAGATCAATAACAATTTAATGTGGTAATTGACAGACTTTGAAAGCTACAATGAAAATTATAGTAGGAATTAAAAACAAAAAAACACCAGGCAGTTTCAGTCTGTTTATAGCTTTATAGCTAGTGTCTCCAAATATGTTATAATTCCAAAGCCCAGAATTCTCAGCAGGCTTGGTAACGGTAGCAATTCTGGATGTTGTAATCAGATGCACCATATGAGATGACTGTTTTTCCCAATAAGTATATATGTGCTGTGTGTGTGTTTTAAAACAATCTTCAGAAATTCCTTAAGGTTTAATTTTGACAGCCTTCTTCTAGAACAGGGGTGACAAACTCGCAACATCACGTGATGTGTTGTGAAATATCGCGATTTTTTTTCCATTGCCGGCAATGGGGTGGGCGCGGTTTCTCCATGATGTATCCAGCCTGGAAGCCGGCAGTTTGACACCCCTATTCTAGGCATTTAGCAAAAGACAAAAAGAGTAAAAGTAGCTTTTAGGTTGTAAATTAAAAATTGGTCCAATGGAACTGAAAGATCATAGAAAAGATGGTCAATGATAAGCACAGCCAACTAATTTTTACTTTTCTTCCATCTTCTTTCCTTTCCTAAACACCCAAGGGCTGAAATGTAATTCTTAAGATTTAACTATGTACTGATTTCATAAATAATTGCTTCAATAAAATTATATATATTACTATACTTTTTCTGCTAGGGGGAAATAGGACTTAATAAACCTTTCTGGCTACCCCCATTCATGAGTACCTGTGAGCAGGCAAAGAAGGAAGTGACAAAACAGGCATTTCAACAGAAACTCCACCTCTTTTCAGATTGAATCATAATATCTTATACTAAGTGCAAATGGGGCAGAGCTTGCATTGTGATGTCAAAATTCATATTTCATCATTTGGTGAAATCTCAGTTTACTGTAAGTACCCCTGCCCGAGCTCTAGAATTAGTCCACTATTTTAGGGTGGAAATGACAAGCCTAACAAGATCATATGTTCAGAACAAACACAGCTGCTATTTTTTCCTCTCATCTCTACTTTGGGAAGCAGGAGAGCCCAATGTGGAGCTGTCTGAAGGGAAGACACTTTGCCAAGTTCAAACCAGAGAGAGTGTGAGTACACAATCTGGACTAGCATAAATTTATTACCAAGGTTGGGGATTTGAAGCCAACTTTTAAAATATTGTAGTTAGGGAAATTTATGAAAGATTATTTTCATGTATTAATGTTTTAATGGGTACACAGATTTTATGAGATATTTTGAGTCAGTTAAACAATAGGATTGAGGCTCTTTTATGGAGTAGCATTCTAGTTCTAAGGTGTTGTTTTTTTAAAAAAAAATGAGAAAGTTGCTACCATTCTCTTATTATGAATAATTTCAAAGATCAATTTTCCTGGTTTCTGCTGATGAGCTTCCACTAAGTCAGCCATGCCTCTCCCTCTTATCTCTTTTATTCATATATACTAGCATAAAACCCAGATATACAAGAAGAGTTGCAATACTTTCTTTACTTTACTGTTCCAAGTGCAGTCTTAGATATGAAACATTGTCTCCTGGCTACTTGCAAGAGTATTATTAAAAATTAAGAACACAATCTCACAAAAACAAAATAAAAAAATCAAACCTATTCCCTATATTGGGAGTTTTTCCTCCTCCTTACTCCTCATCCCAAAATTAATTGAGGATATATTTTTAAGAAACTCTCTTGGGCTATGTCCCTTATTCCATAATCAAATAATATGTGATAGATTCCATTTTTCTCCCTCCTAAGCAGGAAGGCTCTATTTCTATAGAAGTCAACCCCAAAAATAACAGCATTCTAGTATTAGAACAGCCCAAACTTGCATCTCACCATAATACCCAGGTATTTATATTTGGGCATAGGTTTTTACTGTCCTGTAGATATTCTTAATGATTACAACAGTTTGGTGTAGTCGTTAAGGTATCAGACTAGAAACCCAGAGACTGAGAGTCCTAGTCCTGCCTTAGGTACAAAGCCAGTTGGGTGACTTTAGGCTAGTTACCTTCTCAGAGTCCTAGGAGGGAGGCAGTGGCACTTCTGAAAACCTTGCTATGAAAACTGAAGGGACTTTATCCAAGCAAACGGACATAATTGAATGGAAGAAAAAAAAGAAGTTCTTATTGGTCAGTGGAATCAGTAATCAGAGTTTAAAAATCCAAATGACTACTAGATGGCAGCAAAGATGACTGAACTATTCCTAGCATATTTGCATTTTGTGTTCACCACTATATGTTGCAGATCCTCAACAATGCTACCTATAACCCAGTCAGCAGCTTCACACTACACCTACTATTTATTCTCTTTGCTATTCTCCACATCAGCAACTCTGGAGGTATGTAAATGCTAAAATCCAAAGTAATAAAATGGACTATACTGTACCGCTCCAGACAACAATTAAAGGAGAAGATGAACAATCAGTTGTACAGTAAAATACAAAAGTAACTTTTTGGAAAAAGACAGCAGACTAGGGAAGAGGTACTACTCTAAGCATCTCTCTTTGTTCTGATGCTTTGATTTATAGAGTCTATCTTGGGTATCAAGAAAATTAAAAATTAAAAATGTATAAACATTTTTATTTTGAAGTGGTATAGCCATTCTACTACCGTATTCTAATGAAAGTACAAAGCTAGTCTCTGTCATTATGGATTGTCTGAAAGCAGCTAGAGCTCCTGCCTGTCTGGGCATTTTACTCTGAAAATGCCAACAGGTATTTGAAGGAGTTTTGTTAACCCTGTTATATCCTCCTGTCACTTTTAGGTATTTTTATGTACATTTACTGTTGACCATTAACCCTGTGTATTTGCAACTTTCATCCTTCAATAGTACTCAAGAAAGATGAAAATAATTCAAAGCTAACTGATTTTGTTGAATCACAAAAAAATACATTCTATCCTTTCACATTTTAACATACCCCTACAGTTGTTTACAACTGTATAGGAGCATAAAATGATTGTGTTGACATATAGATTAAAAAGTGTCTGAGGAATAACAGATATTGTTTTGTTACATAAATATAAAAAAATAACCTTGCTAGTGGTCTTTCAGTGATTAAAGTTGCTTTCCTGGTTAATAACCCTGCTAAGAAACAGGAAATGCAATTTCCTCAGACCTTTCCTGAGGCTCTCCAATCAGCCTGGTCCTCTGAGAAGTTCCCTACTGTATATTCCTTCATCAACATGGCATTCCTCAAGAGGCCAACACAGACTCTGTTAAAATTAGCTGTGTTCCATAATAGTGACAGGAGCTGCCTTTTCCCTAGAGAAGTAGAGTGATGTGGTGTTGCTTCATATTGGAATGAAATCATCTCTTTAATTGCAGAAAATATTTTCACTATCTGTTAATTGATAAACAAGGCTCGTTCAGTCAGGAAGCATATTGATACAGAATTTCCCACTACTGAATATCTCTCTCCTCTGCAGCCATTACTACTGATGTTACATAGGTATAGTCCTTTTGTACAGGGGCTTATTGAAGGAACCTGAAGAAAGTTGTGAAGCCTGCATTGCTCGTGTTCAAGTGAATGTCTACCAAGAAGGAACTTGGTTGCATTCCTATTTATCACTATTGAAAAGAGCATGAGGAATGGTTGAACCTGACTGAATTATATCTTTTCTTCTTAAGATGTATTTTTAAACCTCTGGCATATGTCATACTTTCCAGTTGCACCTGTAAAAACTGCAACTGATATAATTTGGAGTTGAAATAGATGCCACTTAAAGGTGTACCAAAAAATTGTATTCAAACCACTCCAAGTTTAAAATGCCATGTTTCAGGCACAAAGCACATTGTTTTGAGTGTGAGCAAACTATTTTTATCATTTTGGAGATCAAACAACTTCTAAAATGATGAAAAGAGCCTGTTTTGTACTCCAAACTACTGTTTTGCCCTGCAAAACTACTGTTTTGCACTCAGAATAGGAGTTTCAAATAAGATTCAGATTTCTAGCATCACTGTATTATAGTTTAAACACAAGGTTAGATTATCATTATGCTAACTGAAATTGTAATAATTCAAATAATACTTAGGTTCCTATTATTGAGCAAAACACAATAACTGCTTCTTTATTACCTGGTATAATAGCCATAGTGATGTTCAAAGCAATAAACTAACATATTTTCAGCAAGAAGAATGGTTTATATCTGGTTGACACATCACTAAGTTATAATGTAGTTTGCTTCATTTTAATCCTACATAATATGTGAATTCTCTCATTATAATTTATTAATTATGGTTTCTAGTCTAGTATTATAAGTTAATCAGGCCTTTATGGCCTATTCTCCCAAAAGATGGTTTAACAAAATGTATGAACTAGCTTATGATTTGTAGCACATAATTCAGCTCTGCAATTGGCTGGATAATATTTATTGGAATTTTATTGAAACATATTTATGATGGCTAAATTAGGAAGTGCTGCCCTATGTTGTATCACATTCTGAAAGTCATAGATACTATTATTATAAAATACTATTATTATAAACAAAATTGTCAATGGACTGTTAACGTTGCTCATGGTTTCATGTGTGCATGGCTGTTTGTTTATTTGTTTAATTTATATATTGCCAAACTGACTAATACCCTCAGAGTGGTTTGCAACCATAAAACCAAGAACTGCAATTAAATTAGATTAAATTAAATTAAATTTCCCCAAGACAATAGCAGGGCCAGTATAAATAGTTTGGTTTATAAACATAGTATATGGGAACTAGAATGTGATCGAAAATAAAACAGCTTTCTTAATGGTAGCACTCTTCAATTGTGTTGTACTACATTTTCCAGAATTCCTAGCCAAAATAGCGAAATGTCTATGCTTGAGCTGGAGAAATGGGGTCCAATATAAATGAAAACAGTTGAGGTTAATCAGTGTACTGAAGATTGCCATAGTCATGCTCATTAAGTTCCTTAACTTCATCATTATCTTCAGAGAATCATGATATGTTACAACTGCATTCATGCATCACATTAAGCATGATTTGTGTAATATCATATTGAATGAATAAAGCATAGTTGTGGTTGCAGTGATTTGGAATCACACAATATACAAGATGAAAATCTAACAAAGCATGCTATGGTAGTGCCGTTTCTGAAGTTAAACACATCTTCGGTTTTATTGGTAAGGAATATTGCAAATTGCACTCAACACATTTGGACAGACATTGGCAAAAGAAAGCTTGCGACTGTATTGGTTGGAAACATGCGGAAGAAGCCGCCATCCTGCAGTGGATAGACAATGGCTAAAATGATGATGATGAAGTTGTGGATATGCAGTTTTCTTATGTTTACTTCACATAATGAGTAATAAACAGTATAAGCTTGAAATCTGAGGGCCATGTGGATACACACACCTGAGAGCATATATTTTGTGCATAAGAGTTATAGAACTAGATTTGATTCCTTTAAAAAGATTCCACAATGGAATACATTGTTCATTAGAACAACAATCTCCACATACAGTTTTGAGAATTCGGTGTAAAAAGATTGGGAACGTGCTTGCTTTGTGGAGGGTTTTTTTCCTCTCTCTCTTTTTCTCCCTTTCTCTCCCCCCCTTCCATGTCACTTCTGTCCTTTTATGCATGTTTCTATTACAACTAGCAAGAGACTGCTGTCATGAGAGAAACAGTAAAAAAAAAAACCTGAGTATAGTGAAATAATTTAGCTGATAATTCCCTACTGTATAATTTTCTGCGCTTCCTGCTAGCTGACCTTGTGGGCTCTTGTCAGGTTGCTAAGGGAAATCCAGTGGGGTTCCTGCTCTGCTCTTCTACTTTTAAAGAAGTATTACAGGGTATGGGAGGATGTTTGTGTCAGCTTAATGATGCACATAGTTGATCAAATGGCATTGTGAAATTCCATATTCTAGTATTAGCAATAGCTACAAGAGACATTGATTTTTCTCTCCTTTCCAAATATATCACATTGAAGTCTAATCTAACTAGGTGCGCCCAAAAAATAAAGAGGCTTAATTGAAATATTAATAGGAAATTATTTAGATTGGAATAGAGAGGCTCTTGAGATTCATCACAATGTTTCAATACTGCAGAGTTAAAGAAAAGTGCCTCAGTCGTAAAGGTGTGTGAGTGTGTGTGTGTATGTGTGTATAATTGTGTATTTACTCATGGTATAACATTTTTCATCTTTTTCAGCCTCACAATAATAATTATAACATTACTTAATATTTCCATTTCATCAGCGGTGAACCAAGGCAAAATTGTGGGGTCCTTGGTGCTCCTTGAGTTTGGTTATTTGCTTGAAGACATTTCATTACCCAGCTATGTAACATCATCAGGGTTAGGAAGTAGGGGGCTTGTTCCCTTTTATATACAGCAGCGTGGCCTGCCAGTTTAGGTGGGTTCCCCCCCCCCCAGTAGTCCTTTGATTAAGGTATTGTTTTCTGCTTGATTGTTTGCCAGGTGTTAATCCTGCTTATCTGGGTGTTGGCTGCTGGAGAGGATGTGTTGTAGTCTTTTTGTTTCCTTCTTAGTTGTTTTATTGTCCCTTTTGAATGGCATGCAAATATGATTTATCTCTGTGTGTCTTTTATGGCTGATTTGTCCTAAGGCCAAACTTCCAGGAATTCTGTAGCATTTTTGTATTTAGCTTGGTGTAAGATGGTTGATTTCCCAATTGAAACTATAGTTGAATCTGTTAAACCATGTGCTGTGAGATTAAGGAATTTGTATTGTATCTTCTGACTGCTAATTGGTGTTCATGGATGCACTTTGCTAATCTTCTGCCTGTCTGTCCTACATAGTGCTTGTTACAGTTCTTGCACTGTATTATTATTTTATTATTATTAATTTAATTTATATCCCGCCCTTCTCCTTGCGGACTGTATGTTATAGGTCAGCAGTTCCCAACCTTTCCAGCATGGTAGACCAGCGGGGGGGGGAGAAGGAGATAGTTCTGTGCCACTTGCACAAATGGAGTTTCATGAGCTTGTGCACGCACCTGCCATTTGTGCGACTGAAGCTGCGCACACTTTCACCCGCTGCTTGCACACCCCAGTTCCAAACCAACCATGGCCCGCTAGTGGGCCACAACTTGTGGGTTGGGAACCTCTGTTATAGATGACTTCTGTTTTTTTCTTCTAGGGCCTACTGGGTCTTTTGATTTACTTAAAGGGCTTTAGTTGGTTTGTGTTCTATGATGATGCCATGTGTTTTAATTGTCTGTTGATTATTTATGAGATCTTTTTAGTGTATGGTGGTGTTATCCTTTTCATAACTTGTGTTGGTTGTGCTGCTGTGGGTTCAGCAGTTAGGCACTTATTAATAAAGTTGTGTGGGCATCATTTTGTTGGAATATGTTTTATAGGTGATCTGTTTCTTTTTTCTCATCTTCTAGGTTGCTGCGTGCATTTATGTTTGTCTGAATAATGTTCTTACATAAGTCCTGTTGTGTCACATAGACACAGTCTCTTAATTCTTCTATCATCACTTGCTGTTGTGCATCTTTTTCTGCCTTTACAAGTCTGGTTTTGTAGTGACTGAGTCTCCTTATACCTTTTCAAAAACTTAGAAATGCCACCTTTGGTTAAGTTTCCAACAATTTTTCTTCTAATTTTTTAATAACTGTAGCCTTGTTCACTTAATAATACTATTTTACATCACTTTCTGGGCAACCAGTCAACTCTTTGCACCATTACTTTAATTTTATTACGTTTTACAAGCTCACTAAATGAAAGAACATAAAAAAAACCAACCAACTTGATAGCGATCACATAATACACTGACAAATGTCCTCCTCTCAGTTTCAATACATGACATCAATAACTGAATCCTACTGTGATCTGATTGGCTCATTGCCAAAATAAGATGACACCTGATTAGCTCTCTAAACACTCATGCTCATTGGCTACAATGAGCTACAATCAGATGAAGGAAAGCTACCTGATATCAACCTAAGCAAGTTGTGCTTCCTTTTTCTGGTTATTTGGCTATAACTTTTCATAGAATACAGATAATTGAACAAACTTCGTTGCATTACATTCTGGATTAAATTATCTTTCCATTGATATATACTTTTATTGTACTACTCCAAAAAGAAGTGGTATTATTAGCCATCAAACCTCAAATGTACACTTTTCCCAAAAGGTTTCCACAATTTTGGCCACTACTGTATTTATTTATGCTTATCTTGCTCTTATTAGTTTATTAGTTTTATAAATAACTTAAAGTGGCAAACATACCTAATACTTCTCTGTCCTCCTGTTTTCCTACCACAACAAACCTGTGCGGTGGGTTGGGCTGAGAGAAAGAGAGTGACTCGCCTAAAGTCAGCCAGCCACCTTTCATGCCTAAGGCAGGACCAGAATTCAGTCTCCTGGTTTCTAGCTTGGTGCCAAACCCACTAAAGAAATTGGCTCTAAATTAATTATATCCAAAGCATTTAAGAAATTAAGGTATTTGACAGTCATATGTCCATAAAGATTTCACAGCAGTTTTGGGCATGTTGATATTTCCTTGCTTTCCAAGCCACACAACTCATGATCAACCACAAGAAGCTCAATTTCTGTTCACAAGAAGCAGCTATTCAGAGGACAAGCAAGATTATGCCCTGATTGTAGAGCGCTGGGGAAATCAGGAGATTCAGGCAGTTCAAATGAGTATAAAGATTTATTGCCATCTAGATAGATGG
>NW_015386087.1:1326240-1329743 GCF_001527695.2 Protobothrops mucrosquamatus | reverse complement strand
GAAAAAAAAAAAAGATTTATTGCAAGCTTAAGCTACAAGAATCTGACCAACTAGCAGTTAAGGGAAATGAGCGGGAGATAAGAGAGGCATTCAGTGTGGGTGCAGGGTCTCGAGACTTATGACGCATTTGACCCCTCCCTTGGGCTCAGCCTGATCATCTCCTACACTGATTTCATCTTTTACTTAGTTATAATTATTCCTCTTTTTAATCAGCCTGACCCTGTCTCCTGGCTGTTGATTTCACAGTGGTGTTGTATCACTCACGAAATTGTTCAAAGGGACGCCTAACCTGCCATAAATCCTCACCTGGAAACCATTTTTATTTCATTATAGTAAAGGAACACTACCTAGAGATTCATCCTTTTCTTTCTGTGCAATTTTCTCCAGCCAGAAAAGTTTGCCTGCACAATGTTTACAGGCAGTAATAACAATTGATTTGCGTACAAGTTGTTCTTAGGCAATTATAAGGAATTGATCTAGCCAAGCTGGGGCTATGGCATTGAGTGTTTTGCAGCTCTTGTTACCTCTGACCTCATAACTATAGCAGTGACCCACTGGGAAAAGAAAAAAAAGTCTTGCCTCTCCAGATAAGATTTTAATTTTAACTTGTAGGAGACACAGAAAAATAACCACTGAGGTTGTCATTTTAAAAAGTCATAATTGCATAAGGAAACCTTTCTCAAATTGCTATATACTGAATAGTGGTAGGTTCAAAACAAGGGGGCTTTCTCTTTTCTGGTTTGCTTTTGTTGTAGCCTAAATGGATTATAGTAGGAATTACATCAGTTGGCTTTGCAAGTCAGCTGTCACAAGAAGAATATGCTAATAGTCATGATTAAATGTCATTAGTCTATGTGACACAGGAGCAGAGATGCTGGTGTTTTTCTGGGGCAGCTCTGGTTAAAATTCATCCATAGTAGCAAATTACATCTGTTATAGATTAAGCACAGTCATTTTTGACCTACGTTCTATTGCATGTTCTTGAATTCCTGTCAATAAGCTTATGCCTTATAGCTATTGATTTTTGCCAGCCTTTTGCTTAAGAACAAAAGAGGCACTCATTGACTGAAGCTGGGAAACTATTGTTCTTGGTTAAAAAAAAAAAAACATTTTCAGAAATTCTAAATGAAAGCAGCCAAGTTAGTAGGTTTCTATGTATGTATTTTTAAGGGAATTTGATGCCTTCATTTATTTATTCTTTTGGAATTGCCTCTGTCCTGCACTGAAATAGGGTATCTACTCAGAAAAGGGGGGGCTGAGGAGTGCAATTTGTGTATGCAGTAGAACTCTTTCTTTTTTAAAAAAATGTTAGTACTTGTGTCTTATTAAGCAAAGTTATTAAGCAGGAGAGCAGTTACCTTTAAACATTTAGGTGATGAACCTCATTTAAGTAAGCAGAATATACTTTAATAATTCTGAAAACAGTGTAAGTAATTGGAAAATAAAACCTTCTGGTAGTCTATTGCATATACAGTCTGCAGTTTATTCAACTTATTGGCTTGTTCTCCATGGATTTGGGGCTCTACATGCTGTCTCTCATGTTGATCCATCTTTCATTCATTATACTACAGACAACCAGTTTCTATACTATTGCTATAATGTTATCATTGGGCAAATCACTCATGAGATACCATACAGAAATCCTGGCTGAGTAATAAGGTTAAACTATGGTTTGTAACAGGATAATTTCACACCACAAAGGCAGAAATCTCTGCTTTGATCTGAAAATCGTTGCCCTAAAAGTAGCATGTTCCTCCTGCTATTT
Source organism: Protobothrops mucrosquamatus (assembly GCF_001527695.2). NCBI lineage: Eukaryota > Metazoa > Chordata > Lepidosauria > Squamata > Viperidae > Protobothrops > Protobothrops mucrosquamatus. The sequence continues at coordinate 1,327,978 of NW_015386087.1, read as the reverse complement.
CCTAATAAGAAAGTGTTTGTGAACCCCAGTTCTTGTATTATCTAGATCAGGCATGTCAAACTGCCAGCCCACGGGCCGGATGCATCATACTGAAACTGCGCCCACCCCATTGCCGGCAATGGGGAAAAAGTCATGTGACGTCGTGCGACATCACATGATGTCACGAGTTTGACATGCCTGATCTAGATTGCTGCACATTTCAACTAATATAGCTTTTATCTTCATATCTACGAACTAATACGGGTAATTGTTAGTTCTCTAACAGTGTTCTAAATAAAATTGATCTTTTAGCTCTTTTTATTATTACAGTTCAATGCATAATGACTTCTCACTTTGTCTGTATATATCATAAATTTGAACTTGGATTTGTAAAACAAAGTGAAAGAAAAGAATTTCATGCACAAGGAATCGTATGCTTTATCCAAGGTTTAGAACTAGTAGTCCAACTAAGTCAAACTTTTATGGTTAGTGATGAGGAATACTGCAGATGAGGTTCAACATCTTGAGAAATATGTTATACCTTTTCAGCCACTGGAATTTCCAGTGCACTTTGTATTTTCATATAGGCAGATGTGCAACATAAAAGACAAGAGGTAACTTCAGAATTCCCATAATCAGCTATTTTTGCATACAGGTGGTCCTCACTTAACAACCACTTGTTCAGCAACCATTTGAACTTACAACAGAGCTGAGCAAGTGATAGTTAGGACTGGTCCTCATATTAAAGACACCACAGTGTCCCTATGGCCAAGTGACTGTAATTTGAGATCTTCTGGCTTCTCTCAATGGCAAAGCCAACAGAAAGGTCATTAGCCGCAGTCATGTGAGGTCTTTGCTTAACACTGGCCATTGAAACTGCTGTCATTAAATGGTGCAGTCACATGGTTTTTTCAACTTACAACCACATCATTTAATGACATAGTTTCCGATCCCAATTAGCATTGTTAAGTGAGGATTACCTGATTCTCTAAAAGTGGTATGTTATTTGTCTTTCATTATTTAAGATTGTTGTTTGCCACCCAGAATCACCTCTGGTGAGATGGGTAGCTATATAAATTAGATTGGTAGGTAGGTAGGTAGGTAGGTAGGTAGGTAGCAGTTGGGTGTATAAAGAACAACCTTCCAAACACTCTGTCTCAACTATAGGAGGCTTTCCCCAAAAACCTTTACTTGGTGTTATCCCATTATTTCTTAAAGCTTGGCAATTTGCAAGGACCACTTTTGAGTATGCTTAGTTATAATTATGGGTTGAAGTGATTTTAAATTCCTTTTTGTTACTTCATTTAATCACACTCTGGCATATTTTAGGTTTGATCGGGCATTTTATTTTATATACATTCGTTTAATTATATAATACATCTTCTAATCATATATTATCATCTGAATCCCAATTCGGTAGAAAGCCATGTATGTGAATATGTATTAATGAAGTATTACGAGTAAATGTGGCTGCAAAATGAGAGACCTATGACAACCCATTATATCATATCAATCCAACATATAAATTATAATTTGTTCAGAAAAGAATGACAAACGATCCTGCATCACAGGATTACTTCGTATATATTGTTGTTTCATTTTTAACTTAAAGTGCACTGTGCATTGTTGCAGAGATATAACTTGAATCTCAAAATGACAAACTGAATTTTAGCATGTCTTTGAGATAGCATTAACATTGTTACTGGTTTAATGACAGGATTTGATTTATAGACTTCTACTATCCCAAAAATGCAGATGA
>NW_015386087.1:1323855-1325572 GCF_001527695.2 Protobothrops mucrosquamatus | reverse complement strand
CTGCATCACAGGATTACTTCGTATATATTGTTGTTTCATTTTTAACTTAAAGTGCACTGTGCATTGTTGCAGAGATATAACTTGAATCTCAAAATGACAAACTGAATTTTAGCATGTCTTTGAGATAGCATTAACATTGTTACTGGTTTAATGACAGGATTTGATTTATAGACTTCTACTATCCCAAAAATGCAGATGACACATAAGGTATATCAGCCTAATATGGCCAGCTAAATACAAATCTTATATTAACATGCCCAAATTATAGAATAAGGAGATACCAAGAACTTTTCATTTCATGGTGAAGTAGTATCAGGTATTATCCCTAAAGCCTTAGGTATGAGACTTAATATTTAAGAGTATTAAAATTCTTTGTGATGTTTTGGATTTTGTAGCTATTGTAGGCAGCATTTTAGATTCATTGGACCAATGTTCTTTTCCTTCTTTGTACTATATTTGGCTTTCTTTATGAGCTCACTAATATAACAGCTGATATAAACTTTACTTTCAGCATACATGAAACTGTATAGCTCAATTATATTTGTGTCTACTCTTGAAGAAGAATATATGTTATTTAAGGTAGCATAATAATTAAAATAGTTTTATTGATTGCCTGGTGACATTTTCTTATTCTGGGCAAGATAGTAAATTTTTATTCTAATATCTCTAGGTCAGTGGTTCTCAACCTGTGGGTTGGGACCCCATTTGGGGTCGATCGACCATTTCACGGGGGTCGCCAAGCAAGGCTGTCCGCCATTTTTTTTGTCCGCCATTTTTGTCCGCCATTTTTCCCCCTTTTCCGGCGGGTGCCTTACCTCCCTTGGGCTGGGCCAGCTGGTGGTTGGCCTGCTCCGTCTCTGCCACTTGCCAGCTACGCCTTGGCCGGCGCAGGGGGCGGAAACACGCATGCGCGGTGCTCCCGGGCAGGGAAAGTCCTCAACTTACAACCAGTTGGGCAGTCCTCGACTTACGACCGGTTTAGTCCTCGACTTACGACCGGTTTAGTCCTCGACTTACGACCGGTTGGGGTCGCGGCATTAAAAAGGTTGAGAACCACTGCTCTAGGTGTTATATAATATTATTTTTGATCTCACAGCACTACTATGGAGGTATGACTACAAAACCCTCATAGATACATTCAACAAAACACAGATCTGAAGTTTTCTTGTCTTAGATAAGAGGAAGAACTTTGGCTCAGTGAGAAGGAGCTGGGGGAGGGGGGCGGGACAGGCAGAATACAGATCAATATACACTAGGAGAAAGCATTGGAATAGCAGTTGACAATACTATTATCAATAGCAAAGTTTAAATGTAGTCAATCCACACACATCTGGCACATTTGTGGTCTATGCAGACCACATAACAAATTCATTATTATAATAATTAATAGAATTATTAATAGAATAATTAATAATTATCCAGGTAAAATTGGTGTATTTGTCCCGATTACAATTCCAGAGAAAATGCATAGTTGACATCTTTCTAACAGAGTAATAAATTTATTAACATTTTCAAATTTACAGTAAAATATGTCATTCAGCAACAGACATGCTAATATCAATTTAATTGACAAGAGGTATATTTTCCAATTCATTTGTACATAAAACTATTTATTTTCATATATCCAGATGCATTATATATTGGTTATTTCTTAGTCTTCACACCAATCCTGGTTTCTTGCCCCCATGACTTTTTTTGTATTTAACCAGACTGCTAT
>NW_015386087.1:1273096-1323111 GCF_001527695.2 Protobothrops mucrosquamatus | reverse complement strand
TACAGTAAAATATGTCATTCAGCAACAGACATGCTAATATCAATTTAATTGACAAGAGGTATATTTTCCAATTCATTTGTACATAAAACTATTTATTTTCATATATCCAGATGCATTATATATTGGTTATTTCTTAGTCTTCACACCAATCCTGGTTTCTTGCCCCCATGACTTTTTTTGTATTTAACCAGACTGCTATTCTGGAATGGTGTATATGAACCAGATGCTATAGTGCCTGTAGAGTCAAGAATTTGTAATAAACAAGAACAATAGCATATTATTGCCAGCCCCAAAATTAGAACATCTGGAAATCATTTTAGACATGATTCTGGATAAGATGAGACTGTCTCCCAAGATCCAAATAAAGGCCTTGCATCTCTCCTCACAAATAGTTCAATAAGAGCATATGGAACTCATGACACAAGTCCTGTTCTTAGGCATGACAGTATTTGCTGAGGAATGGTATCATGTTCCAATAGCCACATCTGTTCTTTGCACAGATTTTTCCATTACTTTTTCAAGACAACTTTGGCAAAGTGGTAACATTACCCATCTTGTTAGATTTACATTTCAGTGATTAGGTTTTACATCACTGTATAAATTTTTTGAGATTGGAAACCCATTGTCAAAACTAGAACATCAGTAGAACTGCTCAAGTATATATGTCAAGATTATCAGTTAGCTAAAGACAATTCTGCTGGCATTGTTCCAAAAAGTTCTATAGACATATGATCAATAGAAGTAATGTTTCTTTCATGCTCTTAAGGAACTTGTATGTAGAGAAATATATCAGATATCTTCTTCTACAAAGCTAAATACACCACTGATACTTACTAACTGAACTTTCTAACTTTGAATGAGACAGACTGAATCTGGTGGTGTTTCAGAATTCTTTCTTTTCTGTCTAGGGTTTTATCTGTGACAAAAATAATGAGAAATTAAGAGAGTAAATGCCTAATTAAACACTTGTGTAAGACTGTTTCTTTTTATAAAAGATCAAGGGCACTCAGGCTACATTAGAATAAATCCCTCTAAAATTTGGAATAAATTCTATTGAATGAACTCAGTTGGAAGACTCTTCTTCTGATAGATAGATCATCTGTCTGTACAATTTCTAAATCACCTGTTCTATCAACAGACAAGAATATATGAGTTTTTCATGGCTAAATATTCTCATGTCTTGCTTCTGACTTTGTGACTAAGATGAATGTTGTTCTCATTACATTTTAATTCTAATCTAGTGCAATTATGCAAGAGAAACAGCACAGATAAAAGCTTTACCAATTGTGAGCATTATAGGAGGAGTATCATGATTCTGGAGTCACAAGTTACTTTTGTTGCATAATTTTTATCTTTTGAGTTACATTTCGAGTTACATTGAGAAAATCAAAGGAAAATCGTATCAATCATGTATAGATCCCTGAACCATGAAGTCCAGGAATCTGTTTTCAGCGTGGCCATCAATTGCATAAGGAAACCTACTAGTCTCCTAATAGATAGCCTTCAAAGCAGTCAAAGCAATCATAGTGCTATTGATTCCCATGACTTCCATGAATTAGTCAAATCCTTTTTTGAAGCTAGCCAAGTAATAACTAGCACCATATCTCATTTCCCATTTGGCTGTGCTTTTAAAGAATCAAGATCTCAATATTCCTCAGCCTGTTCCATTTAAATGCAAAGACTACAAATGTTATGGATATAAACAGCTGTAGTCTTTATAAAGAGCTGTATTATTGAATTTCAAGTTGAAGAGTCTGATCTACTTGTCCTTGCTGGCTACTTAGCCTAGAACTATCAGAAGGACAGAAGATATAGTTACAACCCTGTCTGTCACCCAGGCCACTGAGAAGTTGCTCCATATAGTGCCTCACAAGATTAAACTAAAAAATTTCCTTGTCACAAATTCTGCTACAAATGACAGTCCTTAAGTTCCTATAAGTCTATATCTTCAGTAGGTAGAAGATGAATAAAAAGGTTATTTTATCTATCCAAAATCCTTCACAAATACATTTAAAAAAAAAAAAAAACAGTGGAGAAGAAAAAAAAGCAATAATAGTACTGCTCTCATCCAGCAGTATTAATTTTGAAGAAAGATGTGGGGTTTATTTGCTGTGGGTGAATACTGCTATGTAAAGTGAAACATTAGAATCTAAACTGTAGAATAAATGAAAAACGTATTTATTTATTTATTTATTGTTTACCCTCCGGGATGCTGTTACCATATTGCTGGAGGGCAAGGAACCATTTCGTCCTTTTTAGTTCATTCTGTGTTTCAGATTCTCAATCTGACCAGTGATGAAGTGGGCATGTCAGCCTGGGGTTAGGAAAACTGCATTGGGAGCTGTTGGACTCATTTTCTAACCTCTCTTTCTCCCTGGCTATTGCCTTTTTCTCTCCCAAACAATTCTGTCTGTGGTGTATGTGTGTGTGTGTGCGTGTGTGTGCCTATGTGTCTCCTTTTTTAGCTGAAATTATTCCCTCTTTCCCCCATCTAAATTTACTTCACAGCAGATTGTCTTGTAGTAAATCACCAAAAACCCAAATAGCACTAAAGCATTCTGATACAACATTAGCATTTGCTTAACAAGCACAAGATAAACATTAAACAAAGAACTGCATTTCTTTATTAGAGGCTGCAAGATACATAATCCATGAGCACAAGAAACATGGGACCCAGTGGATATGCAGATGCGTGTTATTTCATTGGCGCTGGGCGGCCTTGTTAGAAAAGGTTTTCATCTGAAGGCTTGGGGGTGGATAGTTGACTGTCCCTGGTGGGGCTGTAACTAGATACAGAGACTGTTGCAAGCTAGGCTGGGCTCCCTGGTGGATGTGCTGATTGGACAGCCTGAGGAAAACTTGGGAAACATCAGGAAGTGAACTCAATCACCTTGGGGATGATGGGGTAGAACCAGATGAAGGCATTTGACTTCTTTTGTAACTCCCACTAAGGGCAGATTGCCAGTGTGATCCAGCCTCTATAACTGCAAATCAGGCCCTTTCCCCTATGCCGATTTCATTAGAATGGCCAGCATGGTGCAGAGAGAAGAGGGGGGGGTGAAAAAGGGGGGAGGTTAGACACAGTAATTTTACAGGCAGGCGGGTACAAAAAATCTGCATAATTAAGCAGTCAAGGCTGCTAATAGGGGAGTTTATATGCTCTGGGACCAGGCAAGGGCAGCGCATATGGATATAGCACTGGATATTAAATCTACGGCATGCAGACTTACTTTGGAGCCCTTAGAGAAAAGGCTAATTATAGAGAGAGGAATTGTGTTTACTGGTCTGTCTTGGGCAAAGATGTTGAAAGAAGTGCAACCAAGTTTTGCAGCTAAACATGAGCATTCTGTTAATAGAGATATCAAAACATGGCTTGCTGATTGCCATGTGTCTAATTATAGGAAAGGAGGCATTTTTTGCACACCTAAGTAGCAATAGATATTATCAAGTTTAGGACTTATTTCTGACTAAATGTGCATAGAACTGTTTCGCCCACTTTTTAATTAAATGATAAAAGAACAAACTCACAAACACACAACATTAATTATTAAATGATTGTAATTTAAATCACAGCCAAACTCTTTTAGCCAATCAACAGTACTTATCAGGTTATTCTAATTTAATGGTTCCTATTTTAAAATGATAAATTGCATAGACCAGTGTAAGACAATTATTTAGATTTTGATTCCTAACTTATGTGATGCAGAATGCCTACAAAAACAGAGGCCATAATAAACCAATTGGTCTTTGTGGTGCCATTCTGCTTACTTACAACCACATTAATATTTTCCCACATTAGAAAATCAAATGAAATAGTCTTATAGTGCTTAGAATCCACTTTTCATGTCAAAGTTGCTCTTAGTCTTTTGCGTCACATTAACAGCTATTTGTGCATAAGTATCATAGAATCATAGAGGTCATTTAAGCTAACCCCTTCTCAACGTAGGATCCATTAGAGTACATCTGATGTACTTAATTAATTAATTAATTCTAAATCTTATGTTACTTTTATAATATCAAATGATGTTGGTTGCCTACAGTTTACTCCATGTATATATTTCTAATATATCTCCCTAGTTTTCATTGTATTTGGGAATTATCCATGAATTCTATAACCTCTTGTATGGACGATTTAAATTTCATGAGGTAGAATGCTCTTGTTCAGCTTTCTCCAGCATGAGGCCCTCTAGATATATTGGAACTACAATTCCAAGTATGTTTAAGCCGTGCTGCCACTGGCCATATAGATAGAAATTCAAGGGACTGAAGTGTTATAATCTCAATACGTTTGAAGAGTATTGTATTGGGGAAAATGGATGACTGTAACTTTTATGATAAAAGGACCTAGGAATGGGAAGCATGTGTAAATCCTACAAGACTTGCCAGATTTTTTAGATAGATAGATAGATAGATAGATAGATAGATAGANAGAGAGAGAGAGAGAGAGAGAGAGAGAGAGAGAGAGAGAGAGAGAGAGAGAGAGAGAGTTGAGAATGCATGTCTGGGAGTGTGGTTTCTTACATCCTGTTTTACCTCTACCCATTTTCTGCCAATTGGAGTAAAAGGTGCAGAGAAATACATGGATCTGTATTTGAGGAAATATGCCGCTGAGTGCTTTTAATTTCCTTTTCAGTTGAGCAGCCCAAATCAAACATCAAACCACATTTTAAACACTAGGGAATGACAGAATGAGGCTCATGGGAATGAGAGATTGCTTCAGTTAAATTTGTTATATGTAATATTTGTATTATGCTATTCCTCCAAGGAGTTTAGAGTAGTATCTATTCATCCCAGCTCCTGAGACTGCCTAAGCAGGAAAGGGTGCCTTGTTCAAGGCCACCAGAGAAGTTTTGTGGCCTGAGTGAAGAGCTCAACCCAGGCCATTATGTGGCAGGAACTATTTCTGTAGGCCAGTGGTGGCGAACCTATGGCACGCATGCCAGAGGCAGCACTCAGAGCCCTCTCTGTGGGCATGTGCGCCATGTCCCGGAGATGGCAACCGTCCCTCTTCAACCAGCTGCCCGCTAACTTGCCGAGATCCCACATGGCCAGATGCATCCCAGCACGGCTGGTTTCCCTCCCCCACGTCCCGTCCCTCCTTGCCTCACATGCTCTCCTTTTCCCGGGCACGACCCACTGCATCACCTCCTCAGCTGTCGGCCGTCCGTCCAGCTCAGAAGCGGCTTCTCTGTGCTGGCAGCAGACTGTGGAGCCCCAGAGTGCACCGGTTGAGGGGCCAGCACGCTGTGTCTCTTGACAGACACTCTCGGGCCCCGTGCGCTTGCTGGCCTCTGTGTGCGGGGACCGATGGTGTCAGGCAGCAGCCGCCCTGGCCCCTGTCTTGCCTTGCCCTGTGACAATGGCACCCCTGCCTCGCCTCACCCCACAGGACGAGCCTTCTGTCTACCGCCCCACCTGCCAGAGACCCCCCTGGATCTCCCCCAATCCTGTCCGGCCCCCACAGGCATCCCTCCCCACGAGCAACATCGAGGTGACCAGGCCCACCTTGGCCACACCCACCCAGTCTGCCATGACCACCACAGCCACGCCCACCCAGTGGGCCACACCCACCTGGCACCCAGCGATAAAAACTGGGTTTTGGGTTGCAGTTTGGGCACTCGGTCTCTAAAAGGTTCACCATCACTGCTGTAGGCTATCCAGCACAGAAGAGAAAAATTGGCAAGAGCACACCACTTGTGAAGTAATATCCATAACTGCCAGTGGAACGTATTTCTAAATAGTTGTGTCTTAGTTTGCAGGGTAAACCTCTGTGAAATAATTATTTGGAAAAAAAATTGTTGTTTTATGTATGTGTTTATAAACATTTCGTAAGTATTGTATAGTGAATTAACACACTGTACATAGAAATTTAACACAGAAGCATTCAATGCTGCCAGATATTGAGTGAATTTTCAGTTCACCTAAGCTCTTTGTATCATCTGTAATTTGAGCAACTGACAAAGTTGTACAAAAATATGTGAAGTCTTCAGTCTTTGTCAAATTTCTCCACTTTTATAGATTTCCAAGTATTATTATAGATTTGTACTGCATATACCAATTGACAAGGATTCTGTGTAAAGTATGTATTTAAATTATTGTCTTTTTAAAAGTTCAAACTTTCTATTTTATTAGTTCTCTTTTAATACATACCCAAGAACTCTCTGCATTATTAGTTACACAAGAGATATAAACAGCCTTGCTGTTTCAGACCAGTGATTCAACTAGTCTACCATTATTTTCTTATGGATATCATTAACACATTGCAGAAAGTCATGATTTGTTTTAATCCTAATTTTTTGAAGAAGCCACAGAATCTAAGTACATATATACAGTTTTTTAAGTTTGCACACTGAACGTAGACCAAACAAAACCAGTTTATAGCAAGATGTGATTTGTGAACACAGACTTAGTAATTAGAAGTTGTCCCTAGGACAAGGGTATCAAACGGGCCAATTGCATCACACGGAGGCTGCACCCACCCCAGCTCCAGCAATGCAAAAAGAGTCACGATATGTCGTGACATGTCACGTGACGTGGCGAGTTTGATACCCGTGCCCTATGATGTCTACAAGAAAAACTGGAAGCATGAAGGTGCTCTCCTACAAAATTGTTCTCTGGTAAATGGTATTTTGAAAAATTGGTAGCCCTGAACCTAGAGGTATCATATATCCACAATGATGATTCACTTTTGAAAACCTTTTTCTCCATGAACTTGACAATCCCTTTTGAAAGGTTTCCAAGTTAATAGCTGCTACTTTTGGCAATAAATGCCTTCACTCAATCATGTACAGAATGAAGAATTGGTAATCAATCCATAGACAACGCAATAAGAAGTTGACTTCAGAAATTCATTTCTCAGCCTTATATCTTGATATTCAAGTTGCCCACCAAACATTTCTTACTCCAGAGTCCATTTTTATGTGGCTATTTATTCCCAGATTGCTATCTTGAGGTCATTCACAAAAATGTTGATCAAATACTGATTAACTCTTTAATAGTTTGTATGTCTATGTGTATGTTCAGAGAATTGTGGAATTGGAAGAGAATTACAAGTGGCATCTAGTCTGACTATCTGCCAATTAAACCATTCTCAAGGAGTGGTTGCCAGCCTCTTCTTTAAAACCTCGAAAGATGGGAAAAAACATAACCTTGATAGGAAAACTCTTTATGTACAGATCTTATTGTCAGAAAGTTATCTTTAAATAAATTGAGAAAGGCTGCGACTTATACCCATTATTTCTTGTCCCAGTATCTGTGGCAAAGGAAAATAGTTCCTGACCATGTTTTCCTATGAGACCCTTTTATATCCCTACATACTGATATCGCTCCCCTCAGTCTTCTTCAGGCAGAACATCCCAAATTCCTTCAGATAATCATCAGATTGTCACAAAACACTTACAAACTAGCATGTTCAGATATTCATCATATCTAATATGGCTCTACATGAATTAAACAACTCCATTTTACCTGCTTTGCACTAGGTTTCACAAAATGTTTATTTAAAAATAAAATTACGCAAGAACATGCAGTAGCTTACATTTTAGTGCCAGAATCAAACTTCACTATCCTATCAAGGGAGCTTTCTGTAATGTTTGTAATGTGCTGCTTTCGTGCTTTAGTAAAGAAAAATGTCACTGCTGGGTTTTATTTTTAACAGACTTTTAAAACATCAATTAATGCAAGCAAATGTAGTAGAGAGCTTTCTTGCATGTTATTTATAAGGGGGTGTGAGAAAGATGAGAAAGAGAGAAAGAGATCAAATGGCAAGGGAAAGGGGGGTTATTTTATTTTTAACAATGAACAATTGGAAAACAAGAGAGGGAGAGTTTGAAAGGCATAAATGGTGGTTAGATGCCAAATGTCCACTGACCAGAAGGATTTAGGCCTTTAACTCTGCATGTTGTGAAGATACTAATTCTTATTTTAGCTTATATTTTAAACTTTAAAAATATAGGCAGCACTTAAAAAAAAGAAAATGTAAATGTCGTTGAAGAAACACAAAACTCAACAAAATAATTGAATACTTATTTGACAAGGGGAACAAATTGTGTGTCACCAACATCCTAATTTAATCTTTCAATAAATGAAGGCTCTAGAATCAATTATTTTTCTTAGTTTCTTTTACAAAAAAAAACTATTGTACTTTCAAAAGTGCAGAGTTAGGCATATTTTGATTTCATTTAACATAGTAGAAGTAAATAAAGTTTATTTCAGGTAAAATTTCTACGCATTTTGTAATTGGAAAGTGTTATTTCTGCTATTTATCTCTAGTCTATGGTGTTCAGTTTATTTAATATCTACATATGATTTGCGCCTTGGATTTCTCATTCTATTAAAAATAAATCTGGAATTTTTCAGTTGCATAAAGTGACAAAGAAGTTAGGAGGGAAACAAAGGGAGTATTGGCTGAGCCTTCACTCAGTAGTTAAAGTCTCAGGACAACTAAAGAAAAAAAATCAAATCATTAATAAAATTAGATAAGATTCCAAATACATAGTTACATGAATGTCAAATGTGGCATTACATTTGACTGAATAGGCATCTCGAACTTACATAAGAACTCACCCATCTGACTGAAAAGGCTCATAGTATTTGTCACATGGCTAAACTAAAACTGAACATAACTTGGACATTTGAGATTTTCAAGCAGATTTGTGGGGCAGAAAAATTAGGTCAAGAATTTCTACAGGGAAATGAAAAATTTCTCAATAGTTTTTCAAGGCCAGCATTCACCTTTAGTAATGACAGTAATATCCAGAGCTATAACCATATTAAATATCCAGAGCTGTAACTACTGCATAGTGCAACATTGAAGTGTAATATTAGGGGCAGCGCAATGGTGAACGGAATGTGAGGGATGCATGTATGTAATGTATGTTTTTGCTTGTGGTTTTTACTTGTGTGCAGTGTGCACTGTGGACAGCACTTAATTTCGTTGTGAGATACACAATGACAGTAAATATATTTATTCTATTCTTATTCTTATTTTATCCCTGTTGAAACGAGGCCAGTGGAAAAAGTATCTGAAATACAAAGATTGAAATATGAAGTACTAATGGGATGGAGATTCCTAGAAAGATGATTACAGTAGTGGAAACCTTTTGGGAAAAGTATACAGTAGAAATGCCACCTTTGGTTAAGTTTCCACCAACTTTTCTTCTAATTTCTTTATAACTGTAGCCTTGTTCACTTAATAATACTATTTTACATCGCTTTAATTTTATTATGTTTACAAGCTTACTAAATGAAAGAACACAAAAAAACCAACCAACTTGATAGCAATCACATAACACACTGACAAATGTCCTCATCTCAGCTTCAATACATGACATCAATAACTGAATCCTACTGTGATCTGATTGGCTCATTGCCAAAACAAGATGACACCTGATTGGCTCTCTAAACACTCATGCTCATTGGCTACAATCAGATGAAGGAAAGCTACCTGATATCAACCTAAGCAAGTTGTGCTTCCTTTTTCTGGTTATTTGGCTTTAACTTTTCATAGAATACAGTACAGATAATTGAACAACCTTTGTTGCATTACATTCTTGATTAAATTATCTTTCCATTGATATATAATTTTATGGTACTACTCCAAAAAAAGTGGTGTTATTAGCCATCAAACCTCAAAAATACACTTTTCCTAAAAGGTTTCCACAATTTTGGCTGCTACTGTATACCATGGGAGATAGGATATTCTCTCACACACCTTCAGAAATTTGCATTGATGTTGGCAGCTGATGGGCAAGGGATGGAATGTGGTTTATAATACAAACGGTGCCCCTATTATACTTGCATTTTGACTTGGGCAGAGCTTGTTTAATGACATCGCAACAGATATGTAATCATTTTGACAAAATTTCAGCTTGCTGTAGACCCCCCTCCCCCCATTTTGTGTAATGACACAACACCATTAGAATGTCTATGAACTACAAAAGCTGTTGATTTTCATCAGACTGAATCAGATATGGTGCGGGGGAGAGAAAAAACAGATAAAATCCTTTTGAAGTAGGAATCCCCCTAGCCTTTTCTGAAGCAAGGTTCCATTTTGTGGATATTGAAAAGCTTTTATCTTGACTATTTTGGGGACATAAAGTGGGTGGATCTTATTCTTATTGCTTAGATGTGGTATTGAAGCTCCCAACTAGTATGACCATACTGCTTGGGAATATTGTGACTTCAAATATCTGGGAGCATCAGGTTGAAGAAGGCTGGCCAGTAATTTTCAGGATATTTTTTTATAACAGTCTTTACCACCTCCATGAACTGAACACAGTGAAGCAAGTAATGTTTTCCCCTAGATCTCTTCACCTTTTTTTCTTTCTTAAAGAACCTTGCCTTCAAAATATGACTGGGATAATATTCCTTTGTGATCTTGCCATGCTATGACCATGTAGGAAATCCCCGTGTGTACCTGTAGGATTATGAAATCTAGAGTTTGCTTTGTGTGTAAAAGGAAAGAGGGACAAAGCAATGAATTCCAACTGCTTAACATCAGTGCATTTGTTTTCCCCTCTGTAGGAAGACTGACATGTAAGCATGACATGAGCAGTGCTGTCAGGAAGAACATAAACTTGCTGGCTTCAAGATTTCTCACAGAGACTTTTAAGCAGATCTAAAGTCAAATCTGAGATTCAGAGCTGACAGTCCAGAGGCTTCCAGAGGGTTTCTGTCCAGTTATATGATTCAAATTTTAAAAGGGTTACTGCAATCCTTTTATTTTTATATAAAAGTCTAGATTTTAAAGTTCAAACTTTATAAAATGTAAAGGCCATAGCTGAGTGATAAATCAGATGGCTTGGCATTCAAAATATCCTTAATTTAATTATTGGCGTCTGCAAATAAATTAATTCAGTACAGATCCTGGAAATCAGTTTCCTCTTGGAATATTCAGTACTAGACCAGATGGATCAATGGTCTGACTCTGTACATGGCTATTTCCAATGTACATCATTACAAGCCATCAATATGATTTCTATTTCAAGGTGAAGAACAGAGCTGTGCGTATATGAATTGCTCAAGGCACTTAACAAATGGATGAGGCAGGATTTGTAGTTTTATTTCTCCAATTTTTCATCTACTAGGCCACACTGAAAGCAATAAAATATATATTATATATTGCATAAAAATTACATATATGGCTATAGCAGCTTTATAATTCAGAGTTCCTTCCTCCCTCCTTCCCTCACTCATCCACTCACTCACTCATTCATTCACTCTCTGATTCAGAATNAGAATAACTTCAGGAATCATCAGAGTCAACGTGTTTTGATTATTGTTTTGCATTAGCTGACACTCTTTGTTTATAGATGCCTCATTTGTATTTTGGATGTCCTGACATTCCACACTGACAGATGTATTTTTGTTTGATTTCACTTTTATCAAGGATTTTCATCCCTAATTAAGCTATGATAATATAGGGCAAATGACTCATTATTATAGTCTTGTCATGCTAACCAGTGTGTTTGTGTTTCTATTTGATGGAAGCCCTGTTGTGACAAAGAAAACATATTTGTGCTATTGTGTTCAGAGTACAATATTTCATCTATTGGAAACAGGTAGCATATGAATGTAGGAAAGGACAACATTAGCAATAATATATTTGTTATTCTTTGTGGTGACACAGATATATTAAATACATTGGAATCGTCTTTGATATTTGATCCTTCTAAAAAAAATTCTAGGCTTAGATGTTTCTTGAATATCATACCAGGTGAATAGAAAAAGGAGGAGTACTTACTGCTTTTGGTAATTTATTATCATAAAACAAGAGGATGTAGGATTGCTAAAGTATCTTATGTTAGAATTACACTTTGCCAGTTCTGTTCTTCCACAGCTTTTCATCCAGAAAGGCTCCCATACCCCATTTATCTCATCACTTCTTGATTAAGCTTCCATCTTGGGGATATTGGCAGGCCAAAAATAATCAAAAGTTATATTAAATATTTTAACCAAGATTCAGAAAGTGCTACTCTTGCATGATTTAGAACCCAGTTGTGAACATGGAACCACGTTAATTTGTGGCATTTCTACAATTAAAGTTCCATGTCCTCTATTTTGCTGTGTACATCAATCGAGATAACAGTATGGTACTGGGTCATTAATCTGGCCATAGCAGCTTGCATGCCGGTCAAAAGATTATTGCTCCCAAACAGCAGATGGATTTCAGATTTCAAGATGAGTTAATATAAGCTTATTGCCTCTACTGATTTTAGCCTGCTTTAGGAATTAGCTACCCATGTGTAAACATGGTGAACTGGCCAGGGAATCACTAGCACCATAATATCATTTATACCTTGTTGATGTTAGTGTTAGTCTTACAGTGTGGAATAAAATGCTTCACTGAGGGCCATTTTCCTTCTCTATTATGTGCATATGGCTCAAATTTTGGATAAGATTGGTGTTATGAAGCAGCAATATTGTGGCAAACAGACTCATTGTTGGATTTCATATCTTTGTATATATGCTAACAGAGCCTAGAAGAGAATTTGCCCATCTAACTCTGAAACTCAGTTTCAATTTCCGGTGAAGATATGTTTCTCATAAATAATTAAATAGATAAACTATCAAAATGCAAAAGAAAGGCATTCCAAACTATAAGATTGCTATTTAGCAATTCCTGACAATGAAACATATTCTTAAAAATACTGTATTTAGATTAAATGAGAACAGGAAAGAAAGAGGAGAGCAGAAGAAGAAGGAAAAAAGAGAGAGGCAAAAGAAAATCGCAGTTTGATCCAGGTTCAAATTTTATTGGATGAATATTCAAAGGCATTTATCTCTAGACAGAACCCTGGCAATTTACTGCAGCTCCAGTGGCAATAATAATAAATGCATTTTTATAGCCAAATAGTTCAAGCAGCCAACAATGTTACCACTATATAATTAATAACAATAAGCAATTAAAGAGAACAGCAGGTTACAGCGATAAAGCACAGAAATATATTAGCACAAAAACAAAAATACAGAATGTGTGGGAAAAGGAGAGCATTGGGTCAATTTATATCCTCTTTTCTTGTGGATAAAAGGTGCATAGCTCCAGTTGCTGCTGCTGTGAAACCTTCATTCATTTCAGAGGAGCTTTTGTAGGAATCGTGCAGGCTGCATTGGAAGAAACCCCATATAGTGGACTAGAGGATTGTACCCCAAAGCTACCAATTTTAACAACAACAAAAAATCATGGTGTGTAATTAATAGGATATGAGTATACCAGTATCAGAAAGTCATGCTGAATGCTGTAAAATGAAAAGATTGCATAAGAAATCAGAGCTTAACAGCAACAGTGTATTGTTTTTGAAGTTTAGGTCTCCCTAAAGTAAGACAACATCATAAGTATTCTTCATTTTGCATGCAAACAAATGATGCTTAGGATCTTCCAACAGAGAGCAGAATGCTACAAGCTGGTTTTCGAAAATGCTACAAGCTGGTTTTCAAAAATGCTGAGGAACATGATACATTGTTGCTGATGCAGAATGGACAACCAAGAAAACCAAAGAATACCTAAAAGAAGTCAACATATACTTCATTGTTTATAGACAGGTATTCCATTGTGTCAACCATGTGAAACTATGGAATGTTCTTAGAAAAAGAGAACATCTCATTGTCATCATGCCAAACCTATATGCAGATCAGGAAGCCATAGTTCAGATGGTAAAATAGGCAGGCTGGCAACGAAGGGAGACGAGCTATATATCCTCCCCTTATTTATCCAACCTATATATAGAATTTGTGAGGGAAGCTGGATTGAAAATAAATGAGCATAGTTTTAAAATCACTAATCTGTGCTTTGTTAATAATGCTGCTCTGATAGCTGAAAATGAAAATATCAGTTCTAGCCATGAAAGTCAAGAAGCACAATGAAAAAAATGGAACAAAGATTAAAGATACAATTTTGAAGTTACAATGAAGATGCTGAAGTGATAAATATATTTCTGCCTTTTAGGATCAACTAACAATAGCGAAGGTGTCAGCAATTAAGAAATACGCTACACATGACCACTTGGTAGAGTAGCCATGAACACTTTGGAAAAGATATTCAGATGCCAGGATGTGTCTTTGCCTAAAATGATCAGGATTGTCTCTAGGCAATTATTTTCCCTCTTTTCTATTTCTATAACTTTTATGACATTATAGAAATACAAGTAGGATTTTGAGAAACGGGATGGAGAGACCCTTTTGAATTTTTATGTTGTAGAAGATTCCTGAGCATACTGTCGATGGCCAACAAACATTGAACAAGTCAATCCAGAGTCCCTCACAAGACACAAATGCCCAGGCTCAAATTATCATACTTCGGACCCATTATGCAAAGACACATTCTCTGTATGGTAATAATACTGAGAAAGGTAGAAAGGAGAATCAGCAGCAAGGTGTATGGACTCAATTACAGCAGCAATGGGTACACCATGGGAAGAACTGAAGAAGCAGAATGGGAATAAATTGTCCTAGAGAATATCTATGTGGTTGCAAACAATCAACACCGGCTTGATGGCATATAGTAAAAAACTAAAAAAGTAAGGTGCATAGAGCTATTATATGATAGAATGTCTGTTGCTGAGCTCCATAAATTTTGTTTTATTATTAAAAATTAAAAAGTGAACAGAGATAATTTAAAAAAAATAAAAATATTTCTTGATTTGAGTTACTGCTCCTTAACCTCATTGCTTTGTTATGGTTTTTATTCCATTGGTTAAAACAAGTTTCCCTTTTGTATTTAGTATTTAAAAAAGGAATATATCATTTAAGAGAAATTTAGTCACTAATGTCTTTTATATTATTTTTGCTCATTTGATATTTTCCAGAATGCCATAACCATCATTGACTGAAAATTTCTTATGTATGGTACGGATTTCTATGAATTAGCAACAATGCTTGCATAGTTTCCATTTAGTGAAGTTCCTGCATTCACAAAACATACTATAACTAGGTCCAGTTAGGGCCCTTTATTTAGTCCATTCCAATTGAGTGCTATTTGCATTGCTGACATGTAATATGCTCTGATTATGCAGCAATAGGAACCAGATTAATAATATTACTTCTACTATGCCCTCAGTCACAGATTCTGCCCATAGTTTTCTTCAAATGAGTGGTTTGCATGTGACAAATTGCTGTGAGATGGTAATTCTGATTTATTAGATATAGGTAGTCCTTGTTTAGCAACAGCTCATTTAATAACCATTTGCAGTTACAACAGTGATGAAAAAGTAACTTTGCAACTAATCCTTGCATTTATAACCTTTACCGTAAAACAAAGGAAAGCTGAAGTAAGATTATAAGCACCATTGCAGTTTATGAACTACTTATCTCAATGACCAAGTTGCTGGTTCCAGTTGTGATCACTAAACAAGGGTTAGGGTTAGGGGTTAGAGATTCTACAGATTCTATAGATGCCCTGGGCATTTGGATTCTCTTGTGTAAGCAGTTCCTTTTGTGTTTTTTTTCCACCTGTATGACTTAGTTCAATGTGTAGGTATTGTAAAGCAAGATTAAATAACAAAAATAACATTAAAGGCTAGCTAGAAGTATGATTTCATTTTTAATACATGATTATCCACACCAGTAGCATATTAATTAGATTATAATGCACTTAAAAATAGAAAAATACAGATAATATTTGAATCAGTTTGAAAAACTGAGTCACTTTTGTTTTTTCCATTTGATTTATTAAAACACAGTTTTGATGCATTTCTTTCAATAATCTAAATTTTTAATAACAGGCATTACCTTCAGGGGAAAAAATACCAAAACTGGATTGGGTTTTTCCTATTTTCCCTCCAAGTATAAGACCCAGATGTAGCCCATAGGAATAAGTCCATATTTTTTTAAAATTAAACGATAACTAACCATTAGTCATTATAATTTCTGTCTGAGAAAACTTTAGGTAGAAGATGCAAAACAGGCGAAATGACTTGGATTCATGAAAGTAATTTGCAAACATAAAGAAGAATAGTTATTAATTTTCAGTGATTCCCTTCCTTTCTGCTATATCCCTAAGCACAATATATTGAGTTCTTTTTCAGGAGTGGATTTCCATGGTGCATTGGGACATTTAGAGCATGAGAGAGGCAGTTACAATCCAAGCTTTGGTGATTGATGCACATCTCAGTCTTATAATAAATCCCACTGAAATCAATAGGTGTATATGGGATAGTTTTTAAATCAAAATATTGGTTCTGAGTTAAGGCAATGATATAATACTTAGGGCGTTGGTTTATTACTGGAGGGATCCCAGCTGATGTCAGCCCTCAGCTATTCAAATCCCTGGGTAAATTTGGACATATTTTTTCCTTTTTTTCCTCTCTCTCTCTCTCTCTCTCTCTCTCTCTCTCTCTCTCTCTCTCTCTCTCTCTCTCTCTCTCTCTCTCTCTCTCTCTCCCTCCCTCCCTCCCTCCCTCCCCCCCCAACCCAACATACTTGATAAGTTTATGCTGTCTGGGGAAAAATGAAATGCAATCCTTAACTAAGCCACCTTGAAACTTTGGAGGAAAGGCAAGATATAAGCATAAAATTATGATTGTGGGATTGTAACCTCAGTTTGAAATTACATGCAAAAACATCCCCTTTCTATTCTCATGATATAATGCTATTATGCAGGCAATAACCTCAGACAACCTATCAGAAGGATCATAGTTTTAAGCCCTAGATAACTTTGAGGCATAACTTTAAGGCAACTTTGACTTTTATTTTTTTTTTCTTCTCCCCATTTTAAGAAAAAGAGGAATAGTTTTCTGTGTATCCATTTGGCATGCTTTGAAAAATCACTTTCTCTGTCTGTATTATTTTGCTAATATGACAATATTACTTTTCCTGTGTACTTTATTCTGCTAAGGTGACAATATCTTAAATATATTAAACATACATTCCACCAAATTTAGAATGATAAACCACGAGGAGATATCTGAGTTCATTTTTAAATTACCAAAACATATGAATGAAACTTTTAAGTAGGTTCAGTGCCATGAGAAAGACTTGTATGACTTTCCTTGACCATGTCAAAAAGCATTTAAACTTTATTGTTTAAATTCAGGAGCCAGTCACAGAAAAATATGTCCCAGAAGATTTATTAGGTGTTTATAGCCCAGACTAGTGACAGTTTTTTTTCTTAAAGGACTTCATAAGCAAAGATGTTGATACATATTACTGGAACATTATGTGGGAATGACCACAAAAGCATACCACTCTAGGAATATGAAAAATAAGAGCCTAAAAGTAAGAATTGCTCAAATGGTGTTCTGTTTGTTGCCTGAAAGCTTTAATGAATATCACCAATTTATTCCATTTGTTTATATATCCTGTATAGCCAAAGATACAACACAAGAAAAAGGCAATAAAATAATGCAGTTTTATGCCAGACTTTGTGTTTCCGTATACCACACTGTGTATGCTGACCGTATCAATAATTCTGTGTCAACGTTATTCACATATTTAATGTACAATGTTTAGAAAAGCCAAAAAAAATTTCCAAGGGTGCAAGTACTTCTGTGTAACTGCTGATGTCTTCTGCAGGCAGCTAAGTAGCCTTTTCTTGTGTCTCCTCAAGAAACATTTCTTGACAGAGAGAAGAATGTGTTGTACGCGGTTCACATGGCTGATCCACTGTAATATGGAATTAACTAACTACATGGATCAGTCTTAGAAAGTGTTTCCCCTAGATCTGACAACAGGTAGTGTTTTCTTTATGCTGCATGAAGTGTCCATAAAGTATCTTTTTTCAATTTTACCAATTTGTGTTTTTTCTGTGTAGAACTCGATGGTAGATATACCAGTACTTCCACCAGTTCCAGAATTCCCAGACAGGTGGGCAATACTAGTAGGTATTTAACCTCAAACAATTAGAGAAAGCTATATCTTGCAAGTTGACCAATTTTAAAACAAATTTATAGTTGACAAAACAACAAAGAATTGCTTTCAAAATTAAAAGAACCGATGCTTTAAAATAAGCCAAAGTGTTTTGATTTTGAGTAACTTACCTTTTCCATGAAAATTAATGTAACTTTATTAATTAACACAGATATACAGGATGTAGTTTTTGATTGCTCGTTTCATTGTAGTTCTGTGTATTATATAGAATGGCAGAACAAGGAAGTGTTATTTTGAAGAGAAAGAGAGGTTAAGGTGTCTAAGCTCACAATTAGAAACTGGAACATGGGGCAATACCTACCTACACTTAGGTTTTGCAGTTCTGTGAATCAGCCAAATAATTGTTATAGAGAATTATGAACATATCATACAACGATGATGTCTAAGATGTTTTGCAAAAGAATTATATTTAAATTTGTATTAATGTATTTATTAATTTAATATATTAATGTATTAATTTACATTAATTCTCCTTGTAATATAGTATCTTATCAGTATAAGATCTAAACCCTGCATCATATTTTAAATGAGGCTTTCAGCCCTGAAAGAATAGTTTCAAGTTGCAGCAATAGTATTCAAAATCCAAAATCATCAGGATCTTCTGAACGATTGGGTACTTTGCATAGTAACACTTTCTCTTTTTTAGAGATCCATACAGCCCATAATCCAAAAGCACCAATATTACTCATGTTACATGGGAACCAATCAGTAAGGAGAAAGAATCATTTTATGTATATCTCCTTTGAGTCTTGGCTCCTCATTGGCATGTTTATGCATTTTGATTAGAAACGTTATGGAAGTATCTTCCATAGCAACATTCTGGAATATTTATCAGTGCACTGGTCTAGGCCATAGCTTGGGTAGTCTCCAATCCAAATGCTAATCAGGCCTCCTTTGCTTCAGAGCCCAAACAATATCAAGCAGAGGCATTTATCCATCCATCCATCTATTCATCCATTTCATTAAATGTCCTGCTAATTCCATGCGAGCTCATGGCATCCTAAAACTAATGCAGTAAGAGCAGGACACACATTCAGTACTGATGTGTTTTCTTCATTTCCCTTGTATAAAATGTATTGGTTTATAAAAAAAAATACATACTAGTGCTCAGTATGTTCAGTTTCTACATTTTTGTTAATCTTTTTGACCTTGACAAATGATAGGACTTTTTTTTTACTTTTTCATTTTGTTTTATTTTTATTTTGAGAAATTTGCTTCCCAAGACATACTTTCCCTAATCTACTTGTTGCCCTAAATAGCTGGCCAGATTTAATTTTCACAAACTAATTACTTCAAATTGCCAGTTTTTCACGAATGTGTCACTTCGTTAAGGGTCAAGTAAATAAGAAAATTCAGTCACAAATAGCATCAGGCTTTCTTGAGGTTAATGATGATTTTTCCAGTCATCCACGGCATGCAAACATGGTTATGTAGTCAGAAGGGAGACCCTAAATGGGTGTATAGAATAGGACTTCTCTAGGTGTTCCGTCCTTTGGGTTCTTTTTATTTAATTGAGCCCTCCCTCCACACCAGCATGGATGCATATTGATGGCAACTTTAACCACAGTCAGACTACTGCAAATTATTTTTTACCTTGAACCAGAAAAATAGCTGGCCAGTATTCACAAAAGAGGCTGAGATACTGGGAATATATAACAGTTATTGATGTAACCAGAACATTTTCCCATGGCGCTGTTGATCTGCTTCTACGCCACTGGATAAACCATTTACCTAGAGATGGTAGCAATTTGGAACAGCCTTGAGTTGTGCACCCAGTCATTTGTGCACCCAGTCATAGAGGTAGAAAATTTTAAGATCATCTCTTCAGTTTCTCTGAACAAACATGGGACTATTTCCCACAACAGCTGCCAATCATCTGCTATACTGTGATAACATGTACAAATCCGAGAGTCTTAGAATCTCCTCCTGCCCCTTTCCACAACTTTTCTCATCCCTGTTCTCTGGAGCAACAATTTCTTACTTCTTTGAGCATCCCTTCCTTTTGTCATTTAAGGTTTCAAAATAGCAAGTATAAGATATAAATTAGCAAACCCACAGCAGGGAAGTCCGTTCCATCTGCTGCCAAAGCAAAACCGCTACCACCCACATTTGCTGCCCCAGGCATTTGTCTAGGTACATCTATAAGTCCAGCTTTAATAGAACTGATAAAAAAGAACTTTCTATTTATTGCACTTAAATTATCAGAACTTTTTCTAAAGAGAGGGAGGAGCAGAAATCATAAGATTCTAATCAGCACAAAATTTAACCAGTTTTTAAAATCATTTCCATTATATTCCATAAAACATAATAGAAGCAGAATAGTATAGCTTTGCAATGCTAGTCCAATTTCCCCTCTAAAGATATTTTTGTCTACCCAGAACAACTAATAGAGGAAGCAATCAAGATGATTCCCTACAAGATGTTCCCTGTGACATCTTCTCTCTGCCGTTAAGAGGACAGAATGCTAGACTAGAATTAACATTTGTGTGCCTCAGCATGGCATTTCTTGGGAAAAGGCCACAGCTCAGTGATGCAGTACATGGCTTGCTTGCAGAAGTTCTCATATTTGATTCCTGATGTCTCCAGTTAGAATGGAGTTCAAGTGACATCTCTGTCTCAAAATCTCTGACAGTCAGAATAGGCAGTGTTGGTTTGTACAGATCTGTTGGCACAGAAGAAGCATCGTCATAGTTCTTTATGTTCTTATTAGTTCAGAGATGAATGTACAGAAAATGTATATGTTGTGTGATTTTCAGACTGCTGTAATAAAGCATAAATGTGAAAATGTTTCTCTTATGTTAGAGAAAGGAGTCTTTGTATATGAAAGTAGAATGTAATGGCCCAGCTTCCGTATTCAGGGAGATCCTTTTTCTCATTACAGTATTACCGTAGTTTATACTCTGTAGCAGTATATATGCTATAGACCATAGTAGTAGTTTTGGTATGCTAGCTTTATGCAGTTTCTACAGAACTATTTTAATTTCTTAAGTTATTTAGCACATTTTACCTTCTATACGTTGAAGAGAGGGGTGAAAGTTCTCCAATATTTCTTTGTAGTTATTACTACTTTGCACTGTGTCCAACAAACCTACAAGATTTTGTCTACAATTTTGCAGTAGCAGATTCCTGAAGTACTGTAAACATTTCCCTCAGCAATTCCCAGCTGTACATTTGATTTTTGCATTTCCATTTCCTTACTGCTATATCATGAATTGTTTCAGTTTGGTTTCTTCATCTTTATTTGTTTATTTATTATAATGATACTTGAGAAATTGTAAATGACAGAAGGCCTATTACAATCAAAGAACAATGAGTGTATGTTGGAAGTTTTCAGACTTTGTTAATTTCTATATTAGATCTTTTTAAAAAATTGTATTGCCCAGCTGGGTGAATTGGGGAAAACCAAAAGAAGATTAAGTTAACACACTTGGCATTCTGGCAAACAACCAACAGACAGTTTGATTCCAATGAGAAGGGAATAATGGTTTAAACCGTAACTATTTAGATTGGATGATAATAGAATAGCATACATAGGCTTTCCCTTTGCAACTATCTATATCTCATGTGGTATGGATAGAATAAAAAGCAGCTCAAGGACATTGTCATGCAAAAAGTAGTTAAATACTTCAGCTGTTTTGCCTTAATAGGAGTGAAATAGGCTCTCACTAAATGGACTGACAGCAATCAGTTGTTAGCAGTAAGCAAAGTAAACTTGATAAGTGACATGGCTAAAACATTGCTGGGTAGCCATATTGTTCAGTTAGGACAGAAGGAGCAGCAAGGAGTTAGAAATCTGCTTGAGCTACCACTGTCTGATTATGACCGTGTGGATAGGAGCTTCTCTGTACTCATTATTTCATCTTATTTTTTTTTTATTAGAGACTCATCACAAGGGGCCTTACTCCCACTCTACCACAACTCTTGGAAATATAATACTAGGCACAGCAACCGGAAGAGACTCTATATTTGCATAGTAAATGCTACTTTTACCTTAGTAATATAATGCATCATTTTATTTGGAAAACAGCAGTTTTCGTGTGTACATTTCTCAGTCAGCATGTGCTCCAACAATGTACATTATTATGAAAATAGATGATGAGATGCTGATGCTGATGATCTGTCATTTTGACAGCTTGATACAAATTCTACTTAAGAATGTTCTTCACTTGGACATCTTCCTTGAGGCAACTTCAAAAAACAACTGTGTTTATGATGGGGAAAACCATTGTGTGAATCAGGTCTAGAGTAGTTGGTAGATATCTAATTTGTAACTTAAACCCTAGAGGTACGTAATTGCTTATAAATTTCGTTAAATCATACCTATAACTCCTAATAAAAACAGGGCTCTGCCAATCTATTAAATCCTTCATAGAATATTTTAATGGTTATTAAATCAATTGACTCTAAATCTCACTTTCATGAATGAGTCAGACAGTATTTTCCAATTACTATCATTTACCATCTTTCTAAAGATTAGATTATTCTGATTGATTTTTTTTTAAAGCTCTTCACTGCTTTTGAATTTTTTTTCCTTGTAAATTTGTTGGGAAAAAGTAATTTGAAGTGGATGTATGAGGGGAGAATAGCCTCTTGAAATGATGTTCTGGCACTTCACTTCAAATTTGTCACAACTGTAAATTCTCAAAGTAGCCTTTTTATGTCTGTTTATTTCTGATATGATGTTCAGTATTTCTACATTAAGGGTTCAAATATTAAGGTTTCCTGTGCAGTTATCATTTGGTGTTTTCCAGTTTTATAACTACAAAAAGCACCAAGATGTATCAATGTAAAATTGGTGTTTCAAAATTAAATACTAACATGATTGAAAATTGGGACATCTTGAGACAGTGATATCGTCAACCTTCTCTAGGCCATCCATACTTCAGAGTTGTTACTGAGTTGTCATATCACTATTACCAATCCAGAAAGTGTTTAGTGACAAATGATCATCAATTCTATAGGAATGCTTCTGAAAGGGATTTACCAATACATGTAATGGAATACAAAAAGTCAGGGGAAAAAGGACCTTAAAAGCATAAATAATCTTAACTAATAGCCCTAACATAAATGATACATTTTTAACAGTTCACATAATATCTTATAGGCCACAGCACCTCCCATTATATCTCTAGAGCAGTTTTCAATTAATAAGCACCTTACAGATTGATTGTAGTCTCAAAATATCTTAAAGGCATCAGTCTGGAAGAGTCTATTTTATAATATTGAGGAGGAGGAGAAGGAGAATAAGCCTCTTCTAAACTGTCCATATAGTGCAGTTATAATGTTTTTGGCATCATAACCATAGAAATCAATAGCATCCTGCAAGGTTCAACATTCAATTTTATCTCCAACAATGTTAGTGGAAGCCAGAATTCAAACATATTTTTAGTCATGGCTATTTGCTGGGGTTTTTTCACATCACCATAAATATGAAGATATTGTTTTAATGGGTTGCCCCAAAACTGAAAAACAGGAGACGAGAGAGAAGTAAACCTGAACAATATTCTTCTTTTCCTGGTCAACTTGTTTATTTTCTCATGAATTCTCCTATTCAGACTTAATATTAGGTATTACTTTTATACTTACAATGTCTTTTTTTAGGCATAAAATCATATATTAACTGGAAAATTATATTGGAGCTTCCATTAAAAAAATTCATGTGTACATTGGACTTCAAAACATAACTGAAATATAAAATTTGAATGTGCGATTCATGGTAGCAAATTTGAAAAAACAGTCCCCATAAAGTGCCTGTTTTTTTCACA
This sequence comes from Protobothrops mucrosquamatus, assembly GCF_001527695.2. Lineage (NCBI taxonomy): Eukaryota > Metazoa > Chordata > Lepidosauria > Squamata > Viperidae > Protobothrops > Protobothrops mucrosquamatus. Next base: position 1,299,484 of record NW_015386087.1, on the reverse strand, counting down.
GGCAGGCTGGTAGTACTTTTTGTGAGGAATATATAATTTCATGGGTAATAATTTTGTCAGTCTTATGTTTGCTTTAAACCACTCTATGTAGATGTTTTGCATTTGGCAAATATTTTGGAAGTTGCCATTGCTTATGTTCTCTTCGATAGATCTAAAATTGAGATTCCTTTTTTCTTTTCATCATTAAAATGCATCCACCCAAATATTTGGGAAGGGGGTCCCACTGGTCTGTGAATAATAAGCCTCCCAGATCAGCCCCTGTGTGAGATAAACAGAAAATAAATTTAACAAATTAAATAAATAATAAATAATATGCTATAATACCTGATATAATTCACATAGCCGTCTAAGTGGGATTCCCCCTCCCAATTCACAGACTAATTTAAGAGAGATTTTCCTCCCTACAAATATGCAGTGCCATAGAACGTACCAAAAATGGGAAAATGTAGTGAGAAATTTTAAGATATAGAAATATTGAAAGAATATAGTGAGTAGCATGGTGGCCTTTTGTAAGGAATGAATATTTGTTGAAAGAAATAAACATTGTATATTGTTGTATACAAATGTTTGCTTCTGCCAACTTTGTTGTAAAAAATAGAAAGGTACAGAGAATAGTGAATGGTGTTGGTATAAACTAGATTTATCTAAGCTGCTTTTCTTTTCCTTTTACATATTTCATGACTTACTCCCTTTTTGTTTTGTTGTTATTTGTTTTCTTTTCTTTTGTTTTTGCATAATGTTGCTTATGCCGTGAGGGAATAGTTTGGTATATTCAAACATAAACATTTGTGAATAATGTGACCATTTGGATAATTCTGACATCTTCCAAAAATAGCTAGTGATAACTGTTTTTGGAGACCTGAATCAGATGTTTGGCTTGATCAAGAATTAACGTTCAGATTTTTAAAAAAATCAATGGCTTTATGGGGATATGAGTTACCAAGGAATGCACTGCATTCAGCAAGCATAGCACATTTCTTTTTCTCAGCAAGGAAGTATATTTTGAAATCACGTTCAAATTCAGGTAACCAAAAGAAAGACCAGCCTTTCACATACCACTTCTGTTTTGGATTTCATGAATATGTTGATGCAACTAAACTTTCTAAAATACTCCGCTGCAAATATTTATTCCAAAGGAAAACTGTATTTATTTAGTGGGATTTACTTCCTGATCAGTGGGAGAGATTTTACACCCCAACTGCACTAGATTAATGCCTGGAGAAAGAAAAAGTTAGATTTTTTGGTCACACACACATAAACATTTTCAGAATTGCCTATTTCTGACTTAGGAGTAGTCTTCCTTTCTGCAGAAAGTTACAATTTCTGATCAAAGAGACAAATCTGTTCTTTGACTGCTAATAGAATTGCTCTCACTGGCTAAAAATATTACACATCAGCAGGGTTTTTGCACATATATACCGTAGTTGTGTAGTTCTTTTAGCTAAACCATCTCTGATAATGTTAGGAATGAGGGAGCTGCTGGAGCAGACAGCATTAATTTTACGTTAATTATGCCTCTTTGTATTAAGGATAAATCCCAATCATTGTGAGCCAAAACATCAGGAATCTAATCACTTTTCTTGGTTTTAGTTTGTCATAGTTTGGGAGAACAGCTCAGTGATGAGGTTAGATAGTTTATTTATTTGTTTGTTTGTCAAATGTATACAGTTGCCCATCTCACATACAATAAAGTCATAAACTGAAGGCCATACTTAATTTAATTGTTGCCTCCTATCTTTTCATCATTTCTTGGGAGTCAATCATGGAAGGCTGTGTTACTTTAGTCATGGTGGGACAATTTAGTATTCAGTTGGTAGCTGTTATCTTAAAATACACCAGAGTGGTGTACTAGGTGCAGTTGTTTTGTGAGTGTGCATGTGTTTTTATTATTAACTGGCTAATATATTTACCTGTCAAATCAAACTGTAGATATAACACAATAGTGATATAGAGGAGGATCTTTTCTAAGATAGGCTGAGAGAATTGAACCCTGTACAAAAGAGCTGGAGGTTGCATTTTACCTAGCAACTGTTTCTAAGTAGGACAACCGATCACTGTTCCCATGGTGGAAGAAAAGGAGCTTGCAACATTGCTGAGAAGAAAGACCAATGCTAGACCCAGGATGAACAGGGAGGGGAAAAGGGCACCAAGGGCCTGCAGCTGAGAGCGGGAGAGGTTTTAGGATCAATTTGGTAGTACTTGGAATGCCTCTAGCTGGGAAAAAAATGAAGGACCTCTGAGACTCTCAGTGAGATGGTTACTAATAAGGGGAGGAGAAAGCCAGTTCAAAGATAATGCAGGCTTTCATGTTCAGGGCAAAGATCTGTTGTTCCATGCAAGTTTTTAAAAAACAGAAACCTTAATACTTATCGAAAGTAAACATTAGTATGATATGTGGTAACATCTAAATAAAAATAGAATCTACCATTTCTTTCGCACCCAGTACAATCACGGTTTATGCAGCTAACAAGAAGTTGCATGGATGAAGTTGTAACATATGTCATAGAGGAAAGTTTATAATGAAACAATACAAAAATAAGATAGGAAAGGAAAGATACCTGAACACTTGCTTCTTGCTTTATAGGAACTTTCTGCATGATAGTTTTGTAGCCCATCAGATTTAAGAAAAACTAGACAACTAGTTGGATTCTCATTGGGTCATCCTTTGAAAGATAGGTAGTACAATCTGATGTGACCAGAATGAACATTACATTTTAGGCTGACCATATATATATATTTTTACCCCAATGCTGGATGGTCCTGTGATGCTCTAAGAAGAATATGTATCATAAATAAAAACAATAATTGTAGTGGCAAACAAACTTCAATAATAAGTCAATGTTTATTTACCTAAACTGATATACAGAACAACCAAGGGTAGGCACAAAAGCAGTGGGAAAGGAGTGACTTCTGACTTCCTCCCTGCTTCCCTGTTGATTTTGCTTGTGGGAAACTGGCAGGAGCATCAAAAATCAGGATCCCATTACTATTTGCCACAACTTTGCAAATAAACTGATCTGAACAATTTTCATTCCGCAAGAGTAACGGGTCCCAGATTTTTTAATGCATTCTTTAAGTTAGCAGATGTTAGATAACCTTGATTCAGAAATTGTTGTGGTATAATGCTCTGTTCAGGATAACTTGAGGATGTAAACAAACAAACAAACAGATAAACATGAGTGTTATAGTTGTATATAGATAGTAGAAGTATTTGAGTTTTCTTCACTTTTGTAGCATCCAATACTTGGTAGCTCTTATTCACCTAACCTGTATATAGAGTGATTGCTGCCAAAACAAAACTGTAATATCCACTCTTATTCTACTGTACACTTTGGTGCAGAATAAATTCTACAGCCAAATCAAGGGCACCAAGATAATTATCTAATTAATTAAATCTAATTATCTAATTAATTAAAACTGGATGCATGTGCACACTTTTGTATTACCAGTTGCGTTCAATTACATTTATATTATTAAATCTAGCTGCACTTACTTCTAATTCTTGCTAGCAAGCAAATGTTTTAATAGCAACAGATTTGGAGGAGGAAGAAAGGGTTGCTTTGGGGCACTTCTTGAAAAGTTGTTTAATAAGTGATATTTATCATTTATGATTGCTTTATTCTCTTGCAAAGTGTCCTGTATTTTTTGACAAAACATTAGAGGGCAAGTGTTACCAATAATAATACATTTTCTCCAATTTTACCCCATCAGATGAAGGACTAAACCATGAATGCAAGTTGTGCAACCAGACATTTGATTCTCCTGCCAAACTCCAGTGCCATCTAATAGAGCACAGTTTTGAAGGAATGGGAGGAACCTTCAAGTGTCCAGTCTGCTTTACAGGTGAGACTCTGATAGGACTCATTCATTGTGCACCTTGGCTTTAATTAACTCATGTATATTCTTCAGTGATATCATTTATGCCACATTATTGAAATCGGGATTCTATCTTTCCAACATTCCTCTCTCACAAAATATATATTTATCTGATTTGTAGGATGGGACTCAGAGATGGGATCCTCTTGCTGTGTAACAGGTTTTCTCCTTATTCAAAGTATTGGGGGAGAATGGGGATGGGATTTCTGCCTCCATAACTGCATTCCTGCATGTCATATCTTTGGCTGGCTTGATACAGTTTTTTTCATTGGAATACATAGCGTTACAGAGAGAACTAGGGTATTACTATTATATTTTTGGATCATAGTCATCCTCGAAATACTCATAAACTGCCAAGACTGTTTATTACTTACCGAAAATATGGAGAAAATAAACAGTTTTTCATATTAACAGCAGGAAGCTCTTAATTGAAAATAGTCTTACTTTACCTTTTCTTGCCCAAATCTTAGTAACTTTTAACCTTATTACTGGTTTTTCTTGGAAGCCAGTACTTACTTTAATATCTGTTTTTAAAATAAGACTTTTAAAAGCAGTATATGATACAATATTGGGAAAAGAACCTGATATTCTCAGGTGAAAAAAATAAACAAGTTTGGTCTAATGTAGGGGTCTCCAATTCCCAGTCCGCGACCTGATAACGATTCTCAGCCCTTTGGGAACCAGACTGTGCAAGGGGCAGGCAAGTGCGCAAAGCTTCATTTGCACATGCTCAGGAGCTAGGATGCATGCATGAAACCATCCCCTTCCCCACATTGCCAACGCCGCTGCTGGTGATCCATGGAGCCATAAAGGTTGGGGACCACTGTTCTAGTGTAACATGGCTAGGGTTGTCGTGAGGAAAATAGGAGGAGAAAGGAGAATTAGGTACGTTAGCTGCCTTGAATTATTTTTCAAAATAATAAAGGCAGGTTATAAATAAATACATACAGAAATAAAAAATAGGCTACACGCGTTGAGTATGACTATATTTGGGCTATGCATGGCACTGGTGTTTTCCCCACCAAAATTGATGATGTTTGTTACTGAAATAAATGTGTGACTATTTTTGCAGAAATTAGGAATGAAGTAAAATACATCTATGTGCAAGTGGATTCTTATCCTATCATTTATTACCATCAGTGACATCAGCGCAATACTCTAAGACAGGTGTGTCCAACCTATGACCCATGGGCCACATGCGGTCCTGGAAAGTTAGTAATTCTTGCCTCCAAAGTAGTAAACATTAATTATACTATATATTTTATATATGGCCCAAGACAATTCTCTTCACTTAGTGCAGCCCAGGCAAGCCAAAAGATTGGACATAGTGCTCTAAAGCATGATCCTACTGATTGTCAATTAAATGATCATTGTACCACTATCATAAACTACCATGCTGAAATCAAAAAGACACTGTCAACGCACAATATGCGGATTCCTACACAAGACTAAAGTATGTTGATCAAATACATCTAAATGCAACACAAACAACACATGGCTATCTGTGCCCATACAGATTCATTGCATGTTGATTCATTATGAGTAGTCAGCATAATGACTTGCAGCTGAGTCACTTTTTTAAATATATGAAAATAAATCTTTCCTGCTTAATCATTATATAATGCATGCTACTGTTACTCAGTGATAAGCATGCATTTGTGACTTTATTCAGTAAATCATGAGTACATACTACCCTTTCGATCTAAATCTACTACATCCTCCAAATTGCCTTACTGTGAGATTATTTTCAGCCAACCAACAGCAAATCATCCACTACTTTTCTTTCTGCAACCAAACTAATCCCATGCTATTTTTCTTCCCTACAATATCCAGTGCTATCGGAATAGGGACTCAATCACATATCATTCTAGTGAAAGAAACCACATCTGTCAGCTTTTTACAGATCCACTTTCTTTAAGAGAAGGCCTCTTGCACAGTGTGAAACACAGAGACTTTCTGGATGAAGCATAACTTAAAACTATAATTGGAAATCTAACCATTTAAGAGCTGCATAGAAACATTTTATTTCTAATAGCAGTAATGCCATTGAACTTTACAGTTTAAATATAGTGTCTAGATGCAGGATCTGTTTTCTAAGAGTAAAGTCTGCACAGCTGTGTATCATCAATAGGATGCATTTCAGGATTATTATTTCTACACTGAAAAGAAAACCCCAAAATGTTATTTCTTGTTCTTTGGCAGCACTTTACCCAATAAAACAGAGGCAAGCCTTGCTGCTATTTCTAATTATTGCCTCCTACTTACTAGTTAAACATTTTTCCTCTGCATTATAACATTTAGTTACTTTTCAGCACACAGGTTGCTCTAATAATGTTTGAAGCTAGTTTTGTTTTCAACAGTGTGCCTGTCAGCCATGCTGGTTTGGTAATTCCCACAGTTGAGTTTTTGTTTTGTTTTCCACATTTTTCTACATGTAGACAGAAGTCATTAATGTTGAATTTATATACTATATTTATACCTAAAGTGTATTGTAGGCAACTTTTAATACCATTTGTGATTCTAAACCGTAAGTTTTGGCTGTGTAATAAAACATTAGAAAAACAATCCTATTTCTGTTTCTTTCCATGAATAGATTTCCCAAATAACAACAAAAACAACATTTCAGCTAGAGGCTTTATAAAATGTGTTCAAAGTATTGAAACTCTTATTCCAATATGTATGTTGAAAATGAAAACATTTTTTTGCTGATGGGATAAATAGATACAGCACATTAATGATAGACAATCATGTTTTAGGAGTAATATGCTATTAAATTTATACAATGTGCAGAATATTAACAAGAACTGAGAATCACCAATATAAATTTTATATGGAAAATGGAATCCAATAATTTTAATGTAATGAAAAATGTGATTAAAATGTATGACTCATAAGAACCCTGTTCTAATTCTTTCTTTGTTGTTGGCATTCAATTAGAATTATTTTAATGATTAGGAATGGAGTCAAAGTTAAATGCCAGCATCTTTAATAAATCCTTACTCTGCCTATACAAATTAATATTGTATATGCAAACTTTTTTTAGGTCACAGTGCACCAGGCATCCATCAGAAGTCAGTGCTGCCAACCCAAACACTGCCTCTGGCATATACAATTTAATTATTAATACTATGTCTCCTAGGTAAACTGTTACACAGTCTTAGGGCCTTGTTTGTAGTCATTAAAATTGAACGTGTTTATATTATTGAAACCTTTGCATTCAGTGTGTGCTCAGCGTTGATCTTAAAGTATCCAAAGAGAATTTACCTGTAGTTCTGTTTCACATTTATAGATATTGCCCCAATATAGCTGTGGGATATAATTTTTAACATTAATACATTTCTGTACAGAATTGTTTCAATATATTAACACATTTCAATACAGGATAGAATCAGCTACTTAGGCAAATGCACAAAGCAGGCTTTAGAATCTGTTGCTTCCAAATTTTTAAGTAGCAAGATTTTTAATGTTGAGTTTTAGTTGAGTATGGTTTAATTTTAAATTGTTGTGGTAAAATGGGAAAAGTACACTTCTAACTGTTTGCGATTTAAGTCTTATTTGATTATGTTTTTACCAGACATATAAGCATGGTTCTTTACAAAGAATAGAAAAGAAAATTAAGACTTGAATGTCGAGCTGAATAATCATGGCTGGTGCCTATTATAGCAACAGTGTAATCAGAAATTATAGGGTTCTTTGATAATTGTACCCTTTGCAATTGCTGGGAGTAATGAGGAAATGTTCGCCGAAAAAAGTCTTTCTATGCAATAAAATGAACTAACAAAAAGTTCACATTTTCCTTTTTGATGTTTCCAGTATTTGTTCAAGCCAACAAATTGCAGCAACATATTTTTTCAGCCCATGGGCAAGAAGATAAGATCTACGACTGCACACAATGCCCACAGAAGTTCTTCTTTCAAACAGAATTGCAGGTATTTTGCTTTTCCTCTGTTTGCATAGAGGGGGCATAAAATATATTATTCATTAAGCACTAATTATTGGCTAAATTGCTCCAATGTATTGGTTTCTGTGAAGTTCTACAATGCTTCCTGAGCAGAGGGGTAAGAAGAGATGGATCAGAAGAAAAGATATATGTAGTCAGACCACAAAGTGAACTAAGTTGTTTCCAAGAACTTTAAAGCATGTAAAGGGGGGATATAAATTGGAAAATACTTCTGTATTTTTTAACCCCAAACAGATAATTGCATTTTGGAAGTTCTACCAAACAGTTTCTGATAAGCTGCTGTTTGACAGAAACAAAACCTGAAACATTTTGGTTGTTTAGGGTTTCAGTTTGAACAGTACTCATAAGGATCCTGGAGTGCTTTTACACCTCCTCTGTATGGTCTGGCAATGGCCTGCCCACCTCCTGATCTTGCTTTCCTCTTTTTCCTCCCACCACTGCTTTCCCACAAAACTACTGCCAGGACTGAAGTTTGCACGTGCTGTCACCAACGAAAATCCTTATCTTGGCTTTTTCATTCCATATGCAGATGATATAATCTGAAATATGCATGTTTTGGGTTGGACACAGATCTCCCAAAGCCAGCTGTTCTATGCCTAGATTTTTTTGTGCATGGAACATCCATACTGTAGTGTGGATTTGGAAAAGCTGGTTAGTTCATTTACATTTCTCTTCTCTACTAAGGATGGTTAGAAAGCTATAGTTTTTTAGTCTCATAAAGAAGCAACCGCTGTATATGTATCAAATTTAAATAACAGCTGTAAATCAGAAACAAAAAAGCCTCACTCATTTCATAGAAAAAGAATTGGCAACGCTACATCCGTAGGTGCCAAACTACCTGCAGGAGACATAGATGGTGTCTGTGAATCCCAAACTAGCAACATCTGGAGAATTGCAGGCGAGAATGCCACAATCTCATGAGGTTATACAAGAATCAGGTCATCAGGGCCTCATAAGATGTAATTGTTTCACCAGATACCTACCATATTTTTAAAAAAATATATTTTTGGACAACCAAATGACTCTGTGATTACATTGTCATTTAAAATACTGTTGATTTCTCCCACTTACATTTTTGGGTAGAACGAAGTGATCCCTGGAAAGCAGTTGGAGCTGCTAATATCTTGATTCCATCCATGAAATTACTTGAAACAAACCATTTGTTTCAAGTATTCTGAATTTCACTGTATAAATTTCTAGAGTCCTGAACACAATACTTTGAAAGCTAATATGTTCTTTATAGTAGCAGATAGAATCTGTAATTGCTCAGCCCCACAAATAATTCCACATCCTACAAGCAGTTGCTATCATGTAACATTTAGATGTAACTAATTACATCTGTAGCTATAAAAGAGCGGCAGGAATTTGGAAAGCACAGGAGTGACTCTTGCATCAACAATATTTAAAGCAGGGGTCCCTAACCTATGGGCTAGCACTGCTGTGCAGGCACTAGCAGCCCCATTTGCACATGCGCGGGGGCACTAGCACCGCCACCAGCATCAGGCAGATGTTAGAAGCCTGCTTGCGCATGCATGCGGGCCCTAGCAGCCCGTTTGTGCGTGCTCATGGTGCACGTGGCCCACTTGCTCATGTGCATGGCCCGTTTGCACATGCGCACGTTTGCTCGTGCCATTATCATGCACATAGCCATTTATGCATGCTCATGCGGGGCCGTGTGTGCACACATTTCCATGCTTCTCCCTTTTCTTCTGGACTGCCAAGCCAGAAAGGTTGGGGAGCTCTGATTTAAAGTGCTTGTTTTAAAATGGGTGGACTGCCACCTCTGCTCCAGGAGGACATGGCTGGCACCAGCTAATGTTCCTGACTAACCCTGCACAATATGGCGTATGAAAAAGGAAAAGGCTACTGGATAAAACAGAACAAGAACCAAATTTGGGGCCTGAACTACTACCGAAGTATTGAAGGGTCATCACAGGGACAAATTAGATAGAATTTAATACGATAAACTGATTTGTTCCTCAGTTAGTCTTTGTTCTCAATAATAGGAAGGAGGTACAATATGCAATTATGCATCAGTACTGTAACTGAGAATTGTGATTTTATTGGTATAAACCCTATCCTCAATTTAGGCTTGACACGATGACTAATTGTGACTACTTTCATAACCTAGATATTTCTTCTGTTCTGGTATAAATAAGATCACTTCGTTCCAGCTTCTTACTATATCAAACATATTTATTTGATTGTAAATACAAATGCAGTACATTCACATATCCAAAGCATTTCATGTGCAAATTAGTTTAATCAAAAATGTTCTAGAGGTGTAGAACTAAACTGTAGTACTTCTTTTGCTAGCTGAATAATAAAGTATTAAAAGTTGGGTAAGGCTTAAAAATACTGTCTTAATTATTATGTTACTCAATGGTTCTATTAGTCTCATAGCAATTGCCATAGCTTGAATATTTCTGATAGAATTCTTCTTATCAGGATTTCATCTTATTTGGCAGTCTTTTTCTTGAACCTAGAAGAAAGTTTTGTCCTTCATTAAAAGTAATAATGTTGAGTCAGTGCTATTTTGTTGTAAACCCACATTCTGCTTTCAGTGGGATACTATAGAGATTACACTAGAGAGAAATGGAAAGAAAGAAAGTTTAAAGATTATTATGTGAAGATAGAATGTTTTTTTAAAAAAATAGGGGTAAGCTGTTACTACATAGCAACTATGGATTTGCTAAGAAAAAAGATTTCTATTTCACCTACTGAAAATTAAGAAAATTGCTTATTTAAAATTATTGAACTGGTTTTTGGCTTCATAAACAAGCTACAAATAGTGATGCAGCACTTTTAAAAAATAAGATGAATGCACCCAATGAGATAACATGTGTAAACTTATACATTCATAAATTCCACATCATAACAACATGCCAATAAAATAGATTGATGAATCTAAGCATCTAAAGTTGTTATTGTATCATATTTACCTTGATGAAAAGTAATAAAATACACCAAATCTGATGATTATCGATGAAATAATATCTATTCAAAGAACTATTTTCTATAGCTTTTGAACTAATCTAACTAAGAAAAACCAGCTTAAGCAAAATTAGCAATGTGGCTTCCCATTTCACCTGCAGTTGATTCTGTAGGTCTTTGTGGCATGCACTTGTACTATAAATGCAAATGATAAAACACATATAATCTTAATTCCATCCACTTTTCTTGCAGTGGAAAATGTGTATTGGAAATTGGCACTAGATTGTGCTATAAAAATGGCTGATAATGTTTTTTGTTCATTAATGTGTGCCTCCAAACAGCCATTGTCCTTGGAAAAGAATTCAATGCAATAGTGGCTTTTAAATGAAAGGAGTTTTAGCACAAGCTTAGTAGGGGCCAGTTTGTTTATAGTTTCTCAGGAGTCCCCCCCCCCTTCTAAACTTATTCTCAACAGATGGTCTAGAGTTCAAAATGTTTTGTATATATCCTTCATCACTGATAGGTGCAGCTTTATCTGTGATTTAGTGAAACACTGAACTGAGTTGACCATAGAATTCCTGTGAAGGCCAAATAAACTAATTGGCATTGCAGACTGGGATTAGATACAAGAGCTATGAAAAGATGATAACCATTGTGAAATCATTGCAATCAAATTTAGGTGATCTTAATGCAGCACGTGGCTACTATTAATAATTGATTATTCTAGCAAGGACATATGAAAGCAGCTTTAATAAGTCAAATTGTAGCTGCATGTTCAGAGCCCTAGCTTGTGACATGTATTGTTCATTTTTGGGAGAAAGGAACAAAAGTTCATGGCAAAAAAGATTATATAATATAAAAGAAAATGCTGTACAATTTCAATTGCTTTGGCTTAAATAAGAAGTATAAATAATACTTATCAGATACTAAATGAAACTTCTGAGAATAGGAAATATAGCCATTTATCCTTTATGGTAAAAGATAAGGTATAATTACTTTCCGAAAATTAGAAAATGCAGAGAATGAGAATTTAAAACTGTTCAGTAAAGTGATAAAGTGCAACAAAAGGTCATATAAAGGCCAAATTTACAAGTAAAATCCAACCGGTTGATTTAGGAGAAATGTGCACTAAATTAGAGGTAAGCAATATTTGGCCTCCATATATTATTGAACTGCAATTCCCATCATCCCTTACCATTATTAATGCAAGTTAGGCCTAATAGGAACTGCATGAGATTAAAAAGATTCTTTCAGTTCAGTGATTTTATGCTAATAATAGAACTTAGGGCTTTTACTGAACCAAGAAACTTCTGTTTTGAAAATATCCAGGAGCACAACCCTCCCCCCCCCATACATACACACAGCTGTCTAGATTTATCAAATACTTTGTTCATTTGTAAGCACTGCATTTTCAGTATTTTATTTGGCTAGTCTAAGGCCAACAAGAAGAAGATTTGCTGTAGAAGAAAATCCATATTATAGAAGACAGAGGTTGGGTTCACACACTACTTTAATTTAGAGTGTAGCTTGCTTTGTTTGATCTTAGTGTTTTTAGTGGTTAAAACTTATTTTTAAATCTCATTGTATGATCCCAAGAAATTGTGGCTTATTCAACTAGACATTGCTAAGCGAACTATGGCTTAGTACAACGAGTAGACCAAAAGTACCTGTCATGTCTGTTTTATTGCTGTATTGCATTCTTTATGCAATTTTGATATAAAATCTAAAATTCGTTCTATGTTAGCCAAAAAACTAAACATTTGGAGTGACATTTCAAGCGTGCTGCCATTTACAATACTATTGCTATTGAGCTGCCACTCATTAGATTGGAAATTGTTTGCATTTAATTTTGAGACTGACACTACAAAAGCTTGCAGTCTGTTCCTAACAAAAGAGATAATAATGGAGTTGAAATCAAGAGTACTGACCTCAGTATTGCCCCAACAATTATTGATAAATCACATAAGGAGTGGGAACTTTCAACTGAAGCAGATTAAATGTGAAGAATATATTCTTAAGGGGAAAAGGCAAGAGTGTTTCTTTAAGTAAAATAAAGAATTAAAGTTGACAATTCTGAATCCCTGGAATGTATGAAAAAAACAACTGCCCTTGTTTTTCAGCCCCTGAAATTCATCTGCGATTGTACATTAGGTCAAGCTAATCTTTTGACTTATTTTTATTTAAAAGAAAGCCTATATGAATTCCAATGAACCTTAGTCAGCTGAAGTGAAATGGTTTCACATAATAAATAGCCTTATTTCAGAAGTCACCAGGTTGACTAAATTCTGGCCTAGTTGCTATACAAATAAATAACCAAATTGGAGTTTGTGTGTAGAACCTCCTTGCTGTTAATTCAGAGGCCAATGACCTTGTACCCTTGAGATGGTTTAGATTAAAACTGACACTAATGTCCGCTGACATTAAGGGACAAGGAACAGTAAAGGATTATTGGGACTGGAACATCAGATTGCCTAACTCCACTTTAACAAATATGGTTGTGTGACTTCATATCAAGGTGATTTCTTCCATCTGTGATGCAGGAGATAAAAAACAGTAAATTAGTGAGGTTTGTGGATCACGAGTCTGTTTAAAATTAATTTACTGGGGCATAGAAAACTGAATTTAGACACAGTAAAAAAAGAGGGGGAGTTTGAAGCTTCTTCTAAGTCTCATTCAATTCCTGGCGACAATATGGACAGTTCTCTATATTTTAATTGGCAATGCTAAAGAAAGTATTTACTGTTGTCTCCTTCCATAATATATGTTTCCCTTTCCACAGGCCTGCAATTTTTTGGTGATCTATCCAGGATCAACCACATCCAAACTTGCTTAACTTTTTCAAGTTTAGCCAAGGATGGTTTGGTACTGCCTCTACTGGGGACAGACTTATAAGTGATGTGCTATTTTCCTGGCAGTCCATTTCCCCCCAATAGTTAACATGTACGTAGTTTGGTCTGAAAGAAATACTTTGGGAGAAATATTTCTTCTTTGTACTTTTTTTTCTTTTTAAATCGTATTTTAAAATTTTAATGCTTAAGAAAAGAATGCTTCCGATTCCTTCCACTGCTATTTTTCTCCCCTGGGAACTGAAGGATTTTACAGCTATATTAGTCTTTCATAAGGTAATTCTTTCCTGAAAAAGAAACTTCCTGGTTTAGAGTGTGTGAACTCAACCTGCCTTTGATTGGCCTATTCAAATGTAATCACTCCCAGTGGGTAGGTGGTTCATTAGTCCATGAATATTTATAGCTCTTAGTAAAATACACTACATCAGACTGTCACAGTTACATTCTCATAGTACCAAGAAGTATGTAAAATGATTAAACAGCTTGGCTATGTAGACAATTGAAATATTTTTCTCCCTACAGGGACAGTTGTAATCATGTATAAAGTAACCCTTCTTTTCTTCAAAGGATTCTAAATATTGTTTAGATATAATGTCATTTAATTTCACTATACTGTGAAAAAATTCAGGATCACGTGTCACTTTGTAATCTGGATAATATGCAATAAGTAATTGCACAGATAGCAGTCATTTAGATTTATGTGAATATGTATGTGTGCTTTTGTAAAAATACTGTACTATGCAGTAAAAGGAAACTTTTGTTTATGCTATTATATTTTTAGCCTACTTTTCAAGGGAAGAAAATGTTTTCCATTATGGTTGAAATAAAATAACTATTATACATAATACTGAGAGGAAATATGAGACAGTCATTATAGCAATTTTTACATTTTATAATGTTTTATAAGTTTTCTAAAAAAAAAATAGTTCCAGAAAGTGAAAATAGTTTGCATTATGGTAATACAAACATTCAGTGGAGTATTCAGAAGGAAAGATTTAAGTCCACAAAATTCAGACAAACATTGCTACTCAAACTGTATTCCTCAATTTAATAATAAAAGGTTCTGTTAGATATACTAGTTAACTATTTACTGTCTAAAAGCCATAATTTGTGCATTATCAACTTCTTTGCTTTCTGATTCATTCATAGTTGGAATCTCAGTTAAGTTCAAGATTTGTTTTAAAATATCCTGATAGAATAAATATGTAAGAAGGAGTCACAGTGAAGTATTTTGTCAATTTTATAAAACTAAAATTTTCAACTTAAATAATTTATTTTATGTCTATAATTATTCCAGAAACCAATTTAGAGAGTGGCATTCAGTGTACATAGAAAAAACTGTGGCTTCATTTTCACACTTTTTGTTTTGGGGTTTATGTTCCCATTTTAACTTCTCATGTTTTTATAACAATGTTATTACTTATTACATAGTGGGAAATAATTTCTCTGTGTGTGTATGTATGTATATTTGTGTGTATGTCTGCATGTGTGTTTATCAAAAGGAATACTCTTCCCTTTTCTTAATGATCAGTTTAGCATCTCTACACAATGAAATAGTTTTAAAGTAGAAAAAATGTTATCACTGGTGAGGATTGCATTTCCCACAGCCACTGCAAATACCAATGCTAATTAGTGAAATCAGTTGAAGAATAAGGTAATATAATAACCATCATATTCTGTAAAAATAAATCGTATTTCTGATAAATTAGTAGATGGACAGTGGAATTTGAATTTGTAGTCCAAAATGTAAGTATACCTGAATGCCAGTTCACATTCTATGGAATTAATAATGACATCAATCCAGTATACCAGCAGTCCCCAACCTTTCCACCTTGGCAGCCCAGTGTGGGGGGGGGGAGAAACACGTGAGTGGCAGGCACACACTCTTCATTGTTGCAAGCGGCAGGCACATTCACCATCCACTCGTGCAAATGGAGCTTCACACATGAACAGAGGACACTTGCACTTGTGCCTGAAGCTCCACTTGCACAAGCAGAGGGCCCTTGTTCTTGTGTACGAAGCTCCACTTGTGTGAATGAACCTTTGCATTTGAACACCCTCCACTTGCATGAGTGGAGCTTCGTGTGGGAGTGCAAGGGCCCACCACTCGCGCAAGTGGAGCTTCGCACATGTACACGCTTGCCCATCACTCGTGCGGCTTAGTTTCGAACAGGCCGCAGTCAGATAGTGGGCTGCGGCTCGGGTTGGGCACCCCTGCAGTATACTATAACTATTCCAAGTTGCATTCTAAATTCAGATCCAGAATTCATTACCAGCAAAATATCTTCTTATATTGTACCTGTTTCTGCCAAAGAGCATTTGTATCATGACAAGCATTAGGTTAATTATGCCTTTATTCACATAGGTAATTAGTGAGTTTTTGGGAAAAAAAAGTCAAAAAACCCTCTATTTTGGCATGAAAAAAGCTGCTTCACATATAAACACTGATGGAAGACAATATTTGCAGCTCATGGTTGTAGCTCAGAAACTGTGGTGCTCTCTGATCTTGGTTGTTTTTTTGCAAACATTTCATTACCAAATTAGGTAAAGATTATGATAATAACTGGTGATATTACCTAGGTTTGTAATGAAACGTCTGCAAGAAAACAACCAAGATCAGAGAACACCAACGACTTCACATATGAATGAAATATTCTATTTTTCTACTAAAAAAAATAATACAGGAAATTTCCTCTTGTTTTCATATTGTTTAGAAACCTAATCCCACAAAACAGTGATTACTTTCTTAACTGGATGGTTTTGGAACTGTATTTTGAACCAAATAATGTTCCGTATACATTCTTTAGTATGCAAATCTAAATATGTATAGCAAATGAAGATTAGCTGGGCAGAATTAAACTTTCATAGGCCAGCTATGTTTTCTGAAATCATCTTTGCTTTTCTTGCCAGTATATTGCCACCTATGGATGGCATAAGCTCCATTCAACAACTTATTGTTAGCCGGGCCATTCTCTTGCAACTAGAAGTTGTCATTGCATTATCTTTCATCTAAAGTTGAAAATAAATTACTGCTATTTTTAAAGAGCCAGAAGTACTCTGGACTATTTCCCTCTCCTTCCCTTTCTCCTAATCGAATTCTAACTCCTTCATGGATAATCCTAATGATTGAAGCACTTAAATCTAAGATTGTTTTGTATTTTTCTGACATTTAGAAGCAATTATAATAATGTGTTGAGCAGTAGCCCAAGAATCTTGAACTTTCCATGAGACTGAGGACAGTCCTGGCCACATTCAGTCTTTTTCACTAATTACATTATCTTAATTAAATTATCAGTGAAAGGAGCTCTAGGGTCCATTTTTTGACTTCAAATTATAGAAATTGAAATCCAACCTGCTAGAGAGGATGAGGTTCAAAAAAACTGAAACAAGATTCCATTGTTCATGAGAGAGAGGTGCTCGGTGTAAAAACCTGGGATATGGTAGGCAAGATGAATCATGCTTAAAAGCAGTGCTTGCGGTGCTGTCACTTAGAACAGGAACACTGAAGCTTTAAACGAAAGTGAAAGACAGAATAAACGTCCCCTTTAAAAGTGGGGAAATTCTTAAACTGCCTAAAACAATAAATCTTTGCCATTGATGACTTTGCTGAGGGCAAGACAATTTGGCAGAGGACTCCTTTCCCTTGAGATGTGAAGCCTAGGATTGTTTAAAAAATGTAAATAGAGTTACAGGAAGGCAGAAGGCGACTGAGTGCTAGAAAAAACTTTTGAACTGGAAGAGCAGTTCGACAGCCGAACCAGTTTCCAAGAGAGATAGTGGACTCCCCTACACAAGATGCATGCGAGTGAAAGTAAAATTGTCCTCTATCTTTGACACTTCGCCTTGATTCCTGCGGTGAACAGGGAGTTGGACTTAAATAACTTTTTCATCCAGGGCGTGTATGATTCTGGAATTTTTAAAGGACATTAAAATGTTATTATTATAATATGAATAGCACGTGCCAAAACAGCCTCAATCTTTCAAACGTATCTATCAAACTACAGCATCAGTAATCTCTGATCAGCAGGCACGCTGGGGATGATAGGAATTGTCATCTAATACATCTGAAAAGTGCTTGGTTCAGGAAGAAATTATAAAAACTATGAGCCTAGTTATATTTTTAGAATAGACTTTTACATTTTAGAATCAAATCTTTTTAAAATATATTTCTAAATAACTCAAATACAGTGTTCTGTCCAGAACTGTTAGTGCATGTACTACATATACTCTTTCCAGAACCTTTGTTGGTTTTTGCTACATTGCTGCATTCCAAGCCCTGCTTGGAAGGTTTGGGAAGTGCAAATGATGTGGCGTGAAGGGGCCTCCTTTTGCATGTTTTATGCTTGACCTTTTCTGTTGCCCTTTTCTGATAAATACCACCTTTGCTCATATTATCTTATACGTGTCTGTTCAAAAGCAAATTCCTAGAGTTCACTGGGAAATATTCCAGACTTCACTATATAGAACATTGCAAACCTAATTCATTGTGCATGGATTACACTTTTAGTTTGGATATTTTTTTTATAGAATTATTACCTGTCTTCATGCTATGAGAACTGAATGCTTCAGCAAGGCTTATATATTAACCAATGCCTATTTATACATACTGAGAGCCTAACAGAGGGAAACGTGAGTTCTTGTCATAACTAGAAGTGGAAGATAACTTAATGACTTTGGGCAGTCATTTTCTCTCAGTCCTAAATATTTCTGAACTACAAGTTCCATCATTCCTTTGCAATATAATTCAGCAATATACTGTAAGGAAAGCCACATTGCCCATCCCTGCTCTAAGGCATTAGGCAAAATAGATCGCCAGCATAATCTGTGGGCAGAGAGCAACAATATAGGTAGAGTTACAAGTTATTACCTTCACCTAAGATTTCGGCTTACTGCTTAGAAGGAACTTAATCTCTTTTACTAGGAATTAATTTTCTTCTCAACAACAGACCATCAGATGAGCAATAAGTGCATTTATGTCACAGAGAAGGTCTCTTGTCTTCTTTCTTTTCCCCTTCTCTATAGGTATGCATAGTACCATATAGGGAAATGCTGTACCATTAGATATTAAGAGTACATTTTGCTTTGTTTTGAGTTTGTCAAGGTGAAAGGTGATGGTGGAGGAAAATGGAACTGTATATTTGCTGTGGCAGAGACAATAAGAACTCACTCCCATGCTCAGTTATAATTCATGACTCTACTGGTGGGAAGTCCTTATCCCTCTGTGGAGTTAATGCGTCTCTACTGTAGCCTGCTGAGAGCACCCTGCCTTCCCTCCCACCATCTGTGCCTTCACTTGCATGCCGTTCCCGATTCTCTTTACGGTGAGATCTCTTAGTGTTAAAACTGTCAAACTACTTCTACTTGGCAGAAGTGGTTTGATGATTTGTATCAATGTTAAATTGTTGTCTAAATGGAAAAGGGCTGGAAGAAAGATTTATTACGGGCCAGTTGTACCAATTGAGTCTCTGACTTAGGAAGTCTCTAATTTGCTTTGTTTGAGGGGTTTTATGCCAAAGATACAGCAGAAAATGGAGATGATAGATAGATGATAGATAGATAGATAGATAGATAGATAGATAGATAGATAGATAGATAGATAGATAGATAGATAGATAGATAGATAGATAGATCTTTTACTAATATGCTGATTATATATGTGTGTGCACACACACATGCATTATATAAGCATTTAGCCAGCATTTGCCTGAAGTGCAGCAAATGGAAGCATATTTACCCACCCATTGCCTAATTTGCACAGGCAAGTATCTCTGCTTTCCCTGTGTTTATTTGCTCCTGCAACTGAAGCAAACCACTCAGAGGCAGAGAATTAATTGCCTCCATGTTTCCCAAGGCAGGGGAGTCACATGTACAAAGATTATAAGTAAACAGAGTTGTATCTAGACTAGACCCCATATGAAGATTTTTATAGGGTGAAAGGGCTGCCTGAAGAGACCTGAGATGTGACAACTGCCTTGATTGAAGCATAGGCGGGTCAGAATTGGACCACAGAGATTTGTGATGGCATTCTTATTACTATGACCCCTTGCTGCTGTTCCTGGTTGTATGACTACAATAAGATGGAAATAGATATATACCTTGCATCAATACAACAAGATTTATTTATGGATTTCACAGTGTGGGTTGTTGTCGTTTGTTGATAACACATCTTTAAAACATAAATCAAATCTAGACCTCAGATGCCTGTGAATAATTTTAACAGATGTGATGTCAGAAGAGGTTCACTGTGCTGTGAACTGTGACAGAAATGACTTTCTCTGTATGTATGTTTGTGAGTGTGTTCTCTGCCTATTTTTATTTTTCAGGGTACTATCAAAATAATTTCTAGCTATTTGATGTTCTATGGGTTTTTTTAATGCTTTTTTATAGCACAAAAGAGAAACTATTCATTTGTTGCCGTGGATGAAAATAGCTTACCTTAAAGAAGGTTTTCTATTTGGGAGCAGTGCTTTTTACTAGCACTTAAACTGCAGCATATTGATTGTTTCCCAGCTACCTAGCATATTATCATAGGAGCCCTGTGCATAATATAATACAATTTTGGAAAAAGTATTAGCACCATTGGAGAGTGCAGACGATTTTACCCAATAAGCTACACTCTACTATTCTTAAACTGTTTTTCTTTGATGGATCTTTTAAAAATCCCAGATTGTGTTCTGTGCGACTGAAGCATTCAGGGGGGGGGGGGATTTGTTTGTTTGTTTGTTTGTTTTAAGGAGCAGAGTTACCTGCCTTGCATGTTGCAGCTTTGCTTTTCCATGAATCTGATTAAGAAAATATGAAACTTCCAAGAGACTTTTTAAATTTTATGCCCACCCCAGCCTTTGCTTTTCATCTGTTCCTAGGAAACTTTATATCGCACTGCAAATATTAGACTGGGCTGGGCTTTTTCATCTTCTCACCCGGTCTAATGAGAAGAGTATCATACTAAAGCTTCCACGTCTCTAAAATACATATGGCAAGAGCGACTTGAGCAGTTCAGTGTACAGGTTTTCTTAGGTGAAATATCACTTTGAGATGACATGGCCAAGTAACCAGGTTGAAATCTGACCTGGTATTTTATTAATTTTGCACCAAGATAAATCCTGAAATTCTGACAAACTCCATGACAGGTGAAATTCCTTCTTGCAGGATCTGCTCAGCACGAGGCTGCTCATTTCATTCTGTTCTGAGGCAGGCAACAGGAGGGCAGCTTTATAATCAGCCCTCAAAGGACCCCCAGCCGCCCCAGAGTCCTAGGCTGATTGAATAACTCCTGGGCCTCTTCCCCTAGGCCTCCATCAGCAGGGGTCCTGTGGAAAGCAATCTCCTGCAGTCTGGCACAGAAGTGAGCTTTAAACTACTATTTTCTGCTCTCCAGAGGAGCCTGGAGTACTAAAAGATAGATGGACTGCAGATATTTTATGAGAAACTGTCAGAAGAAGAGCAGGGTAAATGTTTTTTTTTTCTTCCCATCTTTTTTGAGTCATGGGCTACATTATAGTGCAGTATCTCCCAATGTCTGATACATTTAAAGGAAGAAATTAATTGGTTTGCTAACATTAATTTCTTTTCCTGTATCCCCCTTGTTTTTCACTCTTTTTCTTTGTTTTATTTTACTTTTTTTTTAATAGTCACTCAAGAGGCCCTCTGCTTAACCACAGTTGCAGAAAATAAGTACCATTTGTACTGAAATATTTATAACGACAGAATGAAAAATTGGATTCATTTTCTGGCTCGTAGCCGAACAGTCGGCAACTTTATGCGGCATTGTTTAGTATCTCCGTTCCTTCATTTCATTGGGCTGTCTTCAAGCACATGCACACACGAAAGAGACTTCACAGGAATGCTTCCAAAAACGAAGTCTGTCTTTCCCTCCCACCTTTACTCTCAGCAGTGAGAAAACAAGCTCTGCACATCCCTTGAACTATCTATTACACAGTATGGGCAATTGGAGACAGAGAGTAGGAGAAGGCGGAAGAAGTAGAGCAGATTAAGGAATATGACATGCCGAAATCTTTTTTCAACAGGAAGCACCATACAGAGGAGTTGCAGAGGATCAACTCTGCTGGGGTAACTGAGATGCAGTGGGTCACCCCACATATTTGGCTATGATATGGATAGGTCAGGAGTGGATATGATATGACTTATATACATGGGAATGGAGTTGCAGGTTTCATAAAGAGCCTTCCAATTGTTCTTCCATCATCTAAATAAAACTTTATAGAAAGTTAACTGGCTGCTTTTTACAAGTGGTAAAGTCGCTTTCATCCAAAGGGATCCCATGTTTAAGTAATAATAATGAACAATAGCCCAAAACGAGCAGCAAAAATCCCCTGTATAATCAACAAACAAAAAACAAATTACTGAGTTAAATGAAAACAATGGAAACCCTACAGTTGCTTTTCATGCAATATTTTAGCAGAGGCAAAAGGCTACATTTTTTATTCAACCATATCCTTTTGGTGAAGTGACCTTGAAGTGAGGTCTTAAGAACATTGTCCTACAAATAGGCAGGGGCGACAGAAGTTACATGAAGCATTTAATTAGCAGAATGGAACCCAGTTGATAGGTATTTTTTTTAACATAGGATTATTTTTTACATATATCAATTTAGGGATTCAGACTTTCAATATCTTTATGACTTCAGCTATCAGTCCCAATCAGTATAAATTGTTATGCATCTATAATCATTTGCAATTTTATGACATATATTTTGATAACAATGGACGTTTTATAGTCTTACAAGTGTGACTTTTAATAAATATATATTAAATTTATTCACATGAAACCAACTGGATTCCATGTCTCTTAGAGAATATTTAAAAAAAACAGTATTCAAAATCAGAATAAAATAATTGAAAGAGTAATTAAGAATAGGAAACCAAAAAATTATAAATGATGGTGTTGCTATGTACAATGAATGCTCAAAGGTCCTCCAGATGAGCCATGTTTTCACCTGCTTTTGGAAGGTTGTGAGGGTGGGCCATCCAAGTTTCACAGACAAGCTGTTCTAGAGGAGGAGAATTGCTACATATTGCTCACTATTTGGCTTCCTCACACCATACAACGTGCATTTGAAGGGATGTACTATCTGGTCAGCATAAAATTATTTTCTGCTACATAGCATTGTAACTCAGATTACTGTCCTCAATCTTTTTAAAAAAGAAAACATCTATAAAGTACACTGTCTTCAAGGAGAATGCAAACTTTCTTTCAGCTCAATGTGCATGCAGTATATAGTTGACTCACTTTCATTATTATCTTTTGTGTGATAAGGTACAATATGGGTCTTACCAGATTTTAAGCATAAATAATAAGAACATGGCAGGATGTCACATTCAGTACCAAACACAATACAGCCTTCTCATTCTGTATTTTGGCTTGTTTTTATCTACTATAAGTAATGGAAAACGTACATAACAACACTTATCTTGCTATAGCCTTTGATCAAATTTATCTAGACCTCTTACTCTCACTTGTCTCAAATTCTTACATTAAGCGAGAGCGACTTTTATTTTATGCAGAGGATCTTAATATTGTTCAGTATTTCTTCCTCATAGCTGACCAACATCATCCTTCTCTCTGCATATCCAGTGCCCCTTTTCCCTATTCCCCCATATGTAGCTTCTCTCTCTATTATTTTTGGCTACGTGCATGAATAATCCATGTACTAAGGACTAGACAACATGCAGTAAATTGTGTGTTAAAGATTTAACTCATCATTAGTGAAGATAGAATCATTTCCAGCATGAAGGGGGAAAATGGTATGGATCTGCTGGTTTTCAAATCCCAAAGACAACATTCCAGATTACAGACACTTATTTAAAGAAATAAATGTTAATGTTGAAGAAATAGTTAATGTTTAATTTGGTTTCTACCACTGCCCTGTACTTCAAATGTTCTTTCAAACATTTTGGGAGGAATAGAAGCCATTTGTAGTAGAAGCCCTGAGAAAAGTGAGAAGTTGATGGTGGTTTTAAAAAGGTTAGATATTTCAGATAAAGTTGGTCTTATTCAGTATTTTTCATGTACGCATACAAATATTATGAAAGTTAGAATAATAAAGAACGCAGAGAAATTGAAAATAGAAAGAGAACCACAATAATGTTTAGCTGTGGCAAACATAACCTGAAAAGAGCTACATAAGGTTTTTCAAGAAGCTGAACAGAAATTACAATGACAATAGGACTTAAACATGATAATATGACTGTACAGTTCTTGCTGATTATGAAGATCTAAGGTAGTAATATTATTGAACTTCAGGGACTTCATCACAATCCCAAACACATGTTTCCTTTCATTGTTAGAAAAAGTATGTTGAAAGGAAAATGACTCCCCTCTCCACTTTAAGCTCAAACCTGTTTTTTGTGCATATACACTTTGAGAGTCTTGTCTTTTTAACAAAGTTGTTAGTTTATACACTTCTCAAAGATAAAAGTAATCATAAGAGCTTTAAATTAGAATAAGTGCCACTTCAATATGACAGATTCCTTTGAGATCTGATTAAAAAGCAGACTTTCCATTGCCTGCCCTATTACACTTAGCAGCATTACTGTGTTTGCTTGTTTATAGCAATTCCTCCCTCACCACCACCATTGTTTTAAGCGCATATAAATAGAGACAAGCAGCTAATACAGGCAACTGGCGATTATTAGGGTATGGGTTGGTCAGTTATATTTCCTCCTTAAATTGTTTACCTGGTGCTAGAGTTTTCCAGGTTTCAATCCAAGACTTTTAGGGATTGCTTTTAGCAGGGACATGAAATCCTTAAAATTGCCACTGTAGCAACAATTTATAAGCTATGTAGGCTCATGAGATGAGGTATTCATAAATCATAGTAAGGTATCCATATGCAGTCTTTAATTAAATGTTATAAAATACAGTTGGACCTACCTTATTTTTCTTATTATTCATGCAATAGTTTTCTAAGCACAAGGCATTTTTTTATTTCGTTTCCACCAGTACTCTTGTTTTCTTCGTTTTATAGTTTTCTTCATTTTATAGTTTTCATTATTTGAAGAGCCTAGTCTTTCAAATATATATATATACCTTTTTTGTTGGTGTGGTGAGGAGTTGACAAGTATATGGTACCAATAGCCCACAATTAAAAGTGCTATATTTCAAAACTGAGAAAAGTCAATCTCTTTCTGCCCAGCATAGATTAACTTTTGAAGTGCCAGATCATTTAATGTCAGGTGAGAAGTGAGTTATATAGGAGAATTGCTTTCCTTTCTGTTCTATAAAATGGATAACACTATAATGCTTCAGTGCATTGAACGGATAAAGTCTTTACATACTGTGAATTCCAGTGGTTTGGCAGATGGCTGTAGTGATCATGGACTTCTAATCACCAGATGTATCAATTACTTTTAGAAGATTGAATAACTCAAGAAAATAAAAGATACTTACAGCTACTTGAAGAGGGAAATGTGATAATAGTTTTTACCACAAAATCAGGAACAAACTGTTCCTGTGTTTACCTTTACCCTTTGAACAGACAGAGTACTAACTTATATTATTGATATTTTAAGGTCATATAACGAGACCATCGTCAATAAAGAGAATACGTGTTCAAATTCACTAATGTAGATTACGTTTTATAGGTTCTTACTATTATGATGTCCAAATGGTAGTTTTAACGTTATTTCTGTATTTCACTATGATCTACTTTTTATAGTGTCGATTATAGACAACAAAAAACCTCTCTGCGTTTATATTTGAGGAGAGTGAGTAAACAGGTCTTAAAAGAGGGCATCTTGATAACTTGAAAATGAACCATTTTCAAAGCCTAATATAAATATCTTTGAACCCAAAGATAATAATGTGATCCAGAATTTTCTAATTGTAGGTCAATATGTTCTCCAGAGTTAGGAAATCTATCTGTTTGGAGTATCTGAAGGAGGCCTTCTTGCAACCTGTGTAGTTATTTGTAACTGTCCCATTCAAAGATCAAGCTGTGTGTTTAAAAAAAAAAATTCGAGAAAGCACCTTATCTGCAGTAGCTCCTTCATTTCTGCACCTCCTTAGCTCTCTTGCTCCTGAAACATGCAGAAATATCAGAAATCCTGTCAGATTGATGGGAGGAAAAGAAAAGCTAGGCAATAGGCAATGATTCCCACTGGATGTGGATACATGGTCAGGTTGTAGCACAAACAGTCTAAAGTCTGAATAAGGTGAAAGAGGCAATTCAACTGAGTCATTAGTTCTCACTGAGAATTATAGACGATGTCATAGGAAGGGCATGATTGGGAGGATAGTGACAGCAGAGGGCTCATAAATATCAAAAACATGGAGAGAGAGAAAAAAAAGAGAAGGACCCTCCAGGAACTCTAGAAACAATGCCTTACAGGACGTATGCAGCATTGTGCCTAATATGCCAGGCATTATGAAGCCCTTCAGTGTTTACTAACATTTGTAGACCACTCCAACATGGCACTTGGTGGCAGGAAAGTATTTAGAAAAATCAGAAATAATAAATTAAAACAAAATAACATATACCTATGAAGTTGGAATGCCCACAGTCAATCAAGGCTGAAAACACAATGGAATAAAAGTATTTTATTTATTTATTAATTTATTTATTTATTAATTGTATTTATATCCCGCCCTTCTCCTTTCGGACTCAGGGCGGCTGACAAGTGATAAAAAGCTAACATATTACACCTAATTTAAAATTTGATTAAAATGAAATATTTAAGAATGTCAAATTTAAAAGTAATTAAAACCCCTCTAAAATCCCCTAGGCCAGTCCCGCTTGCTGGAACAACCACG
>NW_015386087.1:1243623-1269693 GCF_001527695.2 Protobothrops mucrosquamatus | reverse complement strand
AACTCCTCTGTAGAATACAAGAAGGAAGGATGCTGTAAGTACCTCTGGGGGAAACATACTCCAGATTATGAGGGCCATTAGAGAATATGTGCTAATAATAATAATAGGCTACTCTTAATTATGCTATCTGGAATCATGGAAATAAGATGTTTTCATTATATTATGAATATAATGTTGATTTATCAAATCCGAGTTTTTTTAAAACATAGGTTGCAGCTATATAGAAAAGAATTAATATAGATCATCAGCAAACAGATGTAGATCTAGGTTCAAATTATTAATCATACACTTTACTGGTTTGAAAATATAAGACAGAATTTCATATCTTCCTTCTGCAATTCAACAACCATATATTTTCTTTTATTTGCAGGTCATGTATTTTGCAGAATAATAACTAGTAACTAGTAAATCTACTTTCTTCATTGATAGTTTTCATTTTATCTCATCTTTTCATTCAAGAGTGATTAAGTATGCAAAGAAATGATGGACTTTGTCATGAAAAGAAGTTTGTAAAATATCTAATCCAGACCCCTTCTTTGAGGTATCTTTATTTTCACACAGTTCAAGTAGAGTGACTCAGCAGCTTGCTCTGTCACATTATCACGTAGTAAGTCAAGCAAAAGAAGTAAATCCACCATATACATACCATTTTTGTAAGAAGTGGAATAGCTTGAGACATATTTTATGTTACAGAAGTGATTCCCTTGCATTACATAAATATATATGTCTGACATATTTTGAACCAGATTGTTTTAAAGGAGGTCCACTGTTGTTTTTAATCCTAATGTCACAGATTAGTGGTTTATCTCCATTTTAATTATCACCCAGTCTTTACTTGCCAAGCCAATGGCTGAAAGATTGCAATCTAAGTGACCTTCTGAAATCTTAAATTATTCAGGTTCTGATATTCACATACTTCATTCCTCTATCCCACAGCAAAATAATTAAATATGATCCTGCCTTAGATATCAATGACTACATTGTACCTTTAGAGGAAAATTCCTTAAATATACCTTGTGATGCTACATACAGAAATACAAAGCTTGTTAAATGGATGTGACATAGTTGGCTTAGTTTTAAAAACACCTGTGTGATTATCAATTTAAGCTCCCATTATTCGCCACTAATTACTAAGCAGAGCTGTTAAATATTTAGCTGTAGTTTATTTAATTGGCTTTGACCTATAAAGAAATAGTGCATTGCCACAGATTTTGTTTCAGTTCTGTGCTCACACTTAAGCAAGTAGAGAATGCTTACTTGTGTAAATTATAAACACTATACAGCCTATCAGATTTCCTGGTTTATCATTTTCTTACTGCTACAGATGTACTGTATTTCTTATGAAGATATCTACAGGTAAGGCATTGAGAAAGAGCAAAGCATACAGATGTAAAATGAGAGAGGTTGTACTTAAACTTGTTTACAGATGTTCTTGTTTAAAAAGCTCCAGCACGATAAATTAAACATAACAAGGGGAAAAAATGAAAGCATAGCAACAACTGGCACATGAACACATCTGTCCATAATGCACTGACTTAATCCTTGAATATTTGATTAGGTGGTCTTGTCTATCAATGCCCATATCATTCTGCTGTACTAGAGCTGCAGCAGAGGAACATAGAAGCTTCTTTCAAATTTTCTCAACTTGTTTGAAAAAATTCAGGCATTTCACACCTAGCAGAACAGCATGCATACAGAAAAAATCTGAGGGAAGGGATTGACTGATTGACTAATTTCACATTCCTTAAATTTATCAAGCCTTTATTTCATCGCATTTATAAAAGTACTGTTACAAAGTATCAGGTGAATTGGAAAATGAGTTGGAACTGGAACTGGAAGGAAACTTCTGTTCTTGGTGGCAAACCATTGTGTCAGTGAGCTTTTAATAACTGCAGCATAATATACTGCTTGAAACATAGCAGAGTAGGTTCACAATATAGAGATGACTATTTCCATTTTATTCTGTTCATAAGACACATCCATGGGATAAACCTAGGGTGTTATTTGAACTAGCATACTACCCATTTAAAAAAATCCCTTCTCACCTTTATGGGTGATATGTGTCTTTTTCAATCTATATCAGAGAACTGGAAGTTTTAACAGTCCTGCACAGTATCTTGCTGTTCCTAGCACTGGAATCTTCTTGACAGAGAGCTCTCTTGTTGCTTCTGGGATATGGTGGAGCCACTTTCTCAGTTTAGGAATCTGAGCCCCAAGTGTTTCTTCTGTCACTGGGACCACTTTGGCTTTCTTTTCTTCTCCTTTCTGATGTTGCTGTCATTTGGCACCATTATATCTATCACCGTCACTGTCTTCTGGTCCTTGTCCACTACCATGATATCTGGTTGATTGACCAGTACCTGCTATCCGTCTGGATCTGGAAGCCCCACAAGATTTTAGCCTTCTTCATGACTTGTGGAATCTCCCATCCATTCTGTGGATGTTCTTGTAAACAATGCCAACCACTTGGCTGTGTTATTCAGTGTATGCTGTTCCTGCCCACACCTTACATCCTACCTCTATATGTTGGACTGTCTCTGTGGCTTCTTTGCACAGTCTGCACTTCAGTTCCTATTTAGTATGGTAGACCCCTGCTTCTATGGATCTGGTGCTGCTGTGATCAGTGCCTCAGTACTATTCTTTAGTCCAGCCCTTTCCAGCCATGGGTGAGAGTTCCCAGTGTCGGCCATCTGAACTAACTATCAATGGTATTTCTCATGCAGTTCTTATCTTGCAATGGGACTTCCTCTATTTGATCTTCCTCCCTTGTCTGCTGTTGCATGAGGCATTCTCTCAGCTGCTTATCTTTGGGTGCCATATAATTTATGTAGTCCTGGATGCTTTGGGTTTCATCCAGGACAGTGATTTTGACCCTCAGGCCCTTCCTGCCTTTTTCCAGCTGGTGTGCAGTCTCAGGGTGTTGCACTTGGGCTGGAAAGCTTTGTACATTGTGAAGAGCTTCTGGGCCTTCAAACTGGCAGCCTCCATGTCTTTCTTTGGCTAGCTCACTATATCAGCAGGGTATCTGGTGATTGGCAGGGGATACATATTGATAGCATTATGGATCTTGTTCTTCCTATTGAACTGGCTCTTCAGAACCTGTTTTACCTTTGGCCATACTTGGATGTAGCTGTCTTCCTTGTCTTCTCCTCATGGTTCCCAGATGACTACAGTACTGTATATATGCTAGGTGGCCTGTTGCTAGTTCCACCTCATTACCTTAACCATCTTCCTCCATTCCTCCACCCCAATACACACATGTGGTGACTCACAAAGAAAAGAAAAACCATTAATATTAAACAATATGTATCATAAAACATTCTAAAGAAAAGTGCTTTTTCAGGAAGCAATTGGACTTTCTTGTTTGTCTTTGAAGACATTTCGCTTCTCATCCAGGAAGCTTCTTCAGCTCTTACCGGATGGTGGGGAATGGAAGGATCAGAGCTGAAGAAGCTTCTTGGATGAGAAGCGAAACTTCTTCAAAGACAAACAAGAAAGTCCAATTGCCTCCTGAAAAAGCACCTTTGGGATAACCATGACCTGGATGACTGAGAAACTCCATAGACATCTAAATAAAATGGTTTTCAGAACCAAAATATTTTATAGAAAGTGGGAACCTTCAACTAGGAGCTTAGTGCAACTTGACCCCAAGACCAAGGGAAAGAGCAAGGTTTTAGCCACCTCCCTATGTATTTGGGAGGTGACATTGTTCCAAACAACAGGGGCCACCACCAAGAAGGTACACAACCAGAGTCACGTAAGATGGTATTTTTTTAATGAAAAGATCCAGGGTATTCCCTCCCTGTCAGAGCATCTGGATGGGCACTTATCTTAAGAAGCAGGTGGTCCAATTTCTGGACCTCCTGATCAAAAGGAAAAGCTCTACAATAGAAAATTAACTGAGTGGTTTTTTTCCTCCTTTTCTTACAGAACTCCTTCACATGCTTGTAGAACACAGTGTGAAAAAAACCTGGTCTATACCATGGCATGTGTTTTGTGCCATGTGCATACAGTATATATTTCTAAAATGCCACTGGTGTGATTGCAGTAGGGAACCAGTAAGCCAGACAACACAGTCCTGTTTTATGTTCCAGTTTAAGATACTTTAACACAAAGGTGTGGAAGGGTCGTACATATAAGCCTGGCTCTTATGGATGCCTGGCTCAGGTAGAAGCCAATGCTTGGAGATATTCCAGGGTATTGTGGTTGTGAGCTTCAAAAACAAATTTCCATATAAAGTGACTTTTCGAACTACTATAAGGGGGGGGGACTAATTTAACTTTTGGAAGAAGGCTGTTTCGTATAATAAGCACCAAAACTGAAAAACAACTTCTCTGGAATTCAGCTCCCTTCATCTTATAAATGTGGGAATCTACAGGCAATTTGTCCCAGGAAACATATATCAGAGGTTTGTTGATTTTGGCTTGAGAGTGTGTTCATTCAAATATCTCTATGGCTTTGTAAATTAAAATCAGTACTTTAACTTGCATGCAAAGACCTATTGAAAACAAAACAATTGTAACATGTTTGTGGCAGCGCACATCCACCAAATGGATCATCATGTTCTGCACTGAATGCAGTTTATTACTGGTCTTTAAAGGCAGCCCCATATAAATCACCCTTCGTTAGTCCAGAAAGGTGGTGGTAAGGGTAATCTTATTGATGCAAGATCTCCTCATTCTATGAGGTAAGAAGATCTGTGCCTTCCAAAGCTGTGCATATTTAGCAACACCTTGAGTCCAGGAGTATTCTCAAGTAATGAACCTGCTCCTGTAGGGACAATACCCTCCCATCAAAAATCCACAGTGGAGCTGATGGAAAACCTCTATGCACAAAGAATATTTTCATCCTTTACCTTGTTGCATTCCAACCAGATCCCAAATCAAATTGAAGACTGGGTGATAGTTGTCAAGTATGGTTAGATCCCAGGAGGGCCTCTTAAGAAGAAGATATACTACAACCTCCTTCAAGCCTGCTAACATTACCTCTTCCTACTGACCATTTGCCAGATATGGCCAATCATCTTCCTTAGCAGTCGCCCAAATTTGCCAGGATGCACATAGATTGAACCCTCAGGTGGTAGGGTTCATCCTGGAGAACAGGTTGTCCATTGGAATATCAGATGTAAGACAAGACAGACACTTCAAACCCTGCCTGTGAAAAGTAAAGATAGTCGAATTTGAGCAACTTTATTGGCAAAATACCACAATAAAAGGTCTCAATTACCTCCTTGAAGATATATTTGTTCATTCTTTCCCAAAATAAAAGAGCTTGATTGCAAGTCTGATTATAAAAAAATAACTTTTATCTCCTTGTAGATACACAAACATAAATGTGCATTTAAAATAGTTTTTAGCATAAATCTAAAATAATCTAATGATAGTATTCTGCATCTGCAGGTCCAACTTTGATTTATGTATTTATGTATCTGTGTTTGGTCTGCCCACCAATATATCCCTGAAGATTTTAAGCATGCCAGAAACAGATTCTTTTCAACCCTTTTCTACCGTTATGACTTTTTAATGTAAGGGAACATTAAACACTGTAGCATCCAGGTTAAAACTGCTCAGTCTCTATGACATCTCCATGCTTTAGGTATAAATCAGTTTTGAGACATATATAACTACATTTTGCAGCTCAAGAGTAGCCCTCGAGTAGATAATCCTTTGCTGCCATGATGCTATTGTTGTCCACTTACTTTTGCTCTTCCCCCACTGCAGAGGAATTAAGAAGGCAGGTAGGCATGGCAACATCATATCACGAAAGCCGCCATTCACTGTGGGAACTCCTCCCTTGTGCAGAATTATAGCATTTTCAGAATAATGCCCAGGGTATCAATATTGACAGCAATATTTCTGTATATTTACAACCATGATGGCTATTAATATAGAGAGATTGCAGTGGACTACCTTTGCTGGTTAAGATAGCTCTGACTGAGTAAATCAAAGTGACTTTTCTTTCTCATCAGGAAGATTATAAGAACTTATTTAAACTGAGACCTGTTAATTTGGCATATAATAAATTTAGTTGCCAGAAACTAATCTGAATAGCTGAAGAAAAGATCCACTTCAGTCCCCATTTTCTATGTTTCTTTTTCATCTTGGCTCGATTTCTTACAAGGTTTTGTACCTTTTTCAGTAATAGTATAAAGTTGCCTAAAGAATATTACACATTATTATGGCCTAGAATGATGAAAACTGTTCAAGGGGACAGGATATTTTTAGGCCCATAGTGACTGAACTGAACTGATACAGTTCAGGCAATTGTTGCAAGCCAGAGTCTTATGCAGGTATTGAAGAAAAAAGCATATAAGTAAGAAACACTGTCCAGTGAGTAGAGTAGCATGTGGTGGTTTATAATTCATCCACACAGCATCATCCCCTTCTGAATAAGGGAGGCTTACTTCCAAGTAAATAAGCACAGGAGCTCAGTCTGATTTCATTAACTCATTGAGATGTATGGCATAAGATTTGAGCTCTGTTGTTCTGTGCTTGAAATGTTTGTCTAATTTCAAGAGCTGTAAACTTGTATCGAGGCAGCTAGGAAGATCCGTTTTGTATCCTTTCAAGTGGTTTCATGCTCCTCTGTAAGAGCATGATGCAATATTGTAATATATCTAATCACAGTAATTCTAGGACATGCACAGTGGTTAAATACAGTATTGCAGGCAAACTGTCCCACAGTTTGGAGTTTGATCCTGATGGGGTTCAAAGTTGATTCAGCCTTCCATCCTTCCAAGGTTGGTAAAATGAGAACCCAGATTGTTGGGACAATATGCAAATAATGCTGACAATGTAAACTGCCCAGAGAGTGCTGTAAAGTGCTATGGGGTGGTATATAAGTCTGAAATGCTATTGCTATATTAAATAAATACTAGGCAACCCGTTGTGAAGACAGCATTGTACAATAGAAGACCTTTAATCAAGTTTGTCTCGCTTGCTACAGCCCCTCCAAAGAAGATTTTTTTGATTATAAAGACAGGGACCACATGTTAGGTAATTTGATCATCTCATCATCTCCCTTAAAAACTATTGCAACTAAAACTATTCTGAAGCAACTAGCATTGGTAGGGCATTTTAAGAGACAGAAGCACGTATAAAGAAAGAACTGCAGAAATCCAGGCAGGAGTTTATCAGGGCATGAATAACTGCAGCAAGACTAACCACTGCGCTAGCAGCAGCTTAGAAAACTTTGTTTTATAAATGTGTTGGTTGTTCTTTAGTAGTCTGTAAATATGAGTGCTCCTTTTCTCCTCCTTCATTCCTTTGTTTAGCCAAAAATCTTTTCCCTTTTCATTTTGTGCATCAACGATGCAGCAGAACTTTGTTTCTGTGGTCTTGAATGTTTTTTTTTCTCCCTTCCCAACAAGCCAGAAACAGAAACTATTGCAGTGGAAATTGTGGAATCCATAATGACATTGGAATGCAATTCTCTGTTTGGCATTAGGGTTTTAATTAAGGTTTTGCTGGTTTTGCCCATTTTTCCTGTGCCCCCTATCTCTCTGCCAAGAAAACCCAGCATCCTGACTCTCTCTGAGGACAAATTGAAAATAAGAAGTTTGAAGGGAGGGAGGGAGGGAGGGAGGGAGCTATGTGGGGATAGAAGCAGAGCCTCTTGATTAGAAAGTATAATTTAATAGAATGTGTATTGAACCAAATGTATTGATTAATGTAGAGGATATAGTACTTATATTGATTTGAACTAAAGATTTAGTACTAAAAGCTGTAAGCCAAAAAAAGCTGTTGCAGATTGCTACAAAAGTCAGTTTAATGCTGTCCTTGAGAATGCCTTCACAAAGAAATTCTTCTAATGTTTGAGGAGTAGGTAGAATGCTGTATATGTCAGTTTGATCCCGGAGGGTTTTATTTTGTACTCTAATAGCTGTTACGAGCCTACATTATATCCAAGGAGTAATTTTCCTTAGGGTTGCCTGGCTCGCTTTGTGTCAATATTCTAGCATTTTAAGTCACGTACAGTATATGCTTCTGGGAACAGCCGAGGAGCCAGCCAGACTCATAATGGTCTGCATTCATTAATAAAGGCAGAAGCTTCTGTCCCTCCATTGCCCACTGCAGGGATGCCTCCCTGGTCTTTGGGGACCCTGCAGACACATTTAAAGAAAGCTTTATTTTGAGTGGGCAGGAGATGAAATGCAGGACTTGCAGGCATTTCCTAAGTCAGCTCTATGCCCAAGGACAGAGGTGACCTTAATGGGTCAGAGAAGAATGCAGGTCAAAAGACTTATTATCCAGCCTGTTGGAAACCAATTGCTTTTAGGTTGAGGGGGAAGGGTGGTGTTTTGTTTTGTTTTGTTTTAAAGTAGTGCTTAAAGGCTAGTAATGTAGAAATTTGTTTTACAACCAGAAGCTGTCCTGGAATGTAGTCCATTTGATAGAAAGGGAGGGGAAACTAAAGCCGAGCTTAGTTTTAAATTCCCTACAAATTACAAAATGTTAGTATAGCATAATTAGTTAATCAGTGATGATTGATTACTAGTGTTTGCCGTCTTGAATTAAGGAGAGAGGAAAAAAGATGTTGCTGTGATACTGTCTCCATCTGTTGAACAATAACATCTTCATTTAATCTTTATATTTCTTTATTTATAATCTGCTTTTGAGCAACAATTGCATTCATTTCATTCAGCTTCAAAATGCCTCATTTAAATTGAATGCAACTGTACTTTCCATTAGGGACTGTAATGAGGTAGTGAATTAGTAGGATTTCTCCCTCCTTAGAAACTCCTCCTCTCCCTTCCCTCCCTTCCCTCTTCCGTAAAGATTTTTTTTTCCCCTTAAGGATATAATTCAAATCATGAAATGGTATCTATGAAGCAAAAACTGGCAACTAAAAAGAACAACAGTCCTGCTCTTTGGAAAGAATTTTTCTTGATCCACTGTTTCAGTAAAATGTATCCAACAGTTTCAAGGATTTTGTGCACAGAAACGGGCATAACTTGATATGACTACAAATAAAACAGCCAAAAAAACTGAATATATAATTATGCAAATATAGCAGTCCCACTAATTTCATTGAGAAAGTATCTTTGTAAAATTCACTAAGGAGTTTTGGAATGTGGTAGATGTTCATTACACAGTCCATTGGATTATAATATATTTTATACTGAAGTTTTTAGTCTGAGTATGTGTATATGAAAGGAAGTACAGGTAGTCCTTGACTTACGACCACAATTGAGATCAGAAGTTCCGTTGTTAAGCAATACAATTAAGTCAGTTGCACCCTATTTTACAGCATTTTTTGCCATGGTTATTAAGCAAATTACTGCAGTTTATAAGTGAATCACGCGATCATTAAGCAAATCCTCATTGACTTTGTGTGTCAGAGGCCGTCTGGGAAGATTGCAACAGTGATCACATGACCCCCAGGAAGCTGCAACCATCATAAATGCATACTGTCACCAAGTACCCAAATCACAATCACATGACCATGGGACGTTGTGATGTTCATAAGTGTGACAATCTTGTCATAAGTCACTTTTTTCAGTGCCATTGGAACTCCAGTTGGTTACTAAACAAATGGTTGCAAGTCAAGGACTTGTAACTGTTCTGTAACAATGGAAAAGGAAAGACAAAAAAAAACCCCAATATCAAATCAGAGTTAAATTTGCAATATAAATTATTTATAATGTTAGGGTTTTTCCCCCTTCAAACTATGAGTAGCTACAGCATATTCTAGGGAGCTTTCAACATCAGAAAGAAGCTAAAAAAATACAGGAAAATATAACATATGAAGAAGTCTGGAGGAAGTATGGGAACAAGGATTTGTTTAATTTGCATGTATGAGAAAGAGAGAGAATAAATTTGAGGAAGTTATCTAGTATTGCACACTTTCCAGAAGAACAATGATAAAAACATCTGTTTCAAATGTACTGTTTGTCCTATAAAGGGCAAAACACATTCTGAGCTACACTGAAACTTTTATTGGTTTTCTCTGTGCACTGAAAACTCCCGTGTTCAGATCAACAGGAGCTCCGTCTTCTGACTTCCCCACTTACATCAATTCCCATTGTCATGGAAGTAGGTGTTCTGAGCACATGAAAAGAGAATATGGAGCAGAGAGCTACTGTGTGGATAATAGAGGAAAAATTTGCCCTAAATTTTTAAACACAATCTTTTTTTGTGAAAAGAAACATTCTTAAAACAAAGCCTCCAACCGTTCATAACTGGGATTAATGGTTGCAATTTTCAGTTCTTAGACATGGGGTCTCCATAGACGGTCCCCCCTCCTAGAATATAATGTGGCTCTCTGTGGGATTAATGATTATTTCTTACCTCATCTCTTCCCTTCAATCTTTCACCTTTTTTGTCTCATAAAGTTATAACCGATATGAGCAGGCAGTTTTTCTCCCTAATCAAGTGTTTCTCTTTGGCTTGGTTCATGCCTTAGAATACAAAGAATTTACATATAAATCATTAATATTAGGAGGCTGCTCCCAAGGTATATAAACTGAGTGTGACTTGGATCCAAGGTGCAGGCAGAAGCAAAAAGAATTTTCCTAAACTTTGCTGCCTCCATTTCCCACAGTGGCCTCCATCCCAGGTTTTCCATTTTATGCAGTCATTGAAGTATCAGGATCCATTTCTGGAAAAATTTAAAGAGTTTTAACGGGCAAGAGGAACTCTAATCTCATTCGTGCATTTTCTGGATCCATACTCATCTTTATGTTTTGCGTTGCTCAGTGATTTTTCTCCATCATTTTGCCTTGAATTTAAATCAGGGCATCTCTTAGCTCCTGAGAATGCTTTTGTGCAATAGGCTATATCAGCTATGGGACCCCAAAACAGAGCTTAGTGAAGAATAATTCCATAGTTTATTTTGCATCTACCACATTAGTGCCTTTGTGTGTTTTTTCTTTAATTAAAAAAATTATTGAGGTTTGAGTCCTGAGCACACATGAAATGCTACTTTCAATTGTGTCACATAGTGCTATGTGGCTTTTCTAATCCTTAAACTGGCCACATGTGAATCCAGGATTTTTAAAAATGGAGGTAAGAGGACTCATTAAAACACATAGGCAATGATCCAGCATTACAGTTCTCTCCTACTGTTGATTATGATAGAAGAAAAGAGCCTCATGTGTACAGAGTTGTTCTATGCTGGAAGTTGAGCCTCGGGTAGAGCTCTAGATAGCAACTACAGACTTTCTGAAGAATGGATATTGTCCATTGGGATAATTAAGTATTAGCAATGCTCTTGCAGCAGTAAAGCTCGTGTGTCTTTTATTTAGACAGTGCAGCCGATTTATAGCTAGATGTTTCAGGTAAAAAGAATCTAAAAAGGGTATGTAGTTGTTTAAGCTGTTCCTTTGCTGAAAATCATTTAATTGCCCCAGAAAGAGTGTTAAACTGATCCATTCCACTGCTGCTTGAAGATTCCATTTTCTTTCCATTCCCTCTTGCTGAAACAACCCAATATGCACTTTAATTGAGTCATGAGAGAGTAAGGGGTCGCACTTGGATATACATCAGAATTTTCATTCCTTGAAAGAGAATACTGTGCAAATGAAGATATTGGGTTTAAATCTGTACCCATCTGTGTTCTGTTGCCGCTTGTTCCTAGTTAACTAGAACTACATCAGATTTTTTAATGTTGGGAATGCAAATTACCAACATCAATACGTTAAACAGGAAGCACAGAACCTATTATTACCAGGCTGATAGGGAAATATCCCACATTATATTCATTCAGTTTGAAGACAATGAAAAATAGAATTTGTTTAACAATCACTGAAATTACCACTAAGCAAATCAATAGGTTGTTATAAAGTCCTTTGGTGCTGCTATGGCCTGATCACACCTAAAAAGGGATCCCTGATTGGTTTGGGTCATGCAATGAAGAAGAACACCCTCTGGTTTAAAACAGTTGTAAAAATAATGATCAGCCAGGTTTCATATTTTTGTACCCTAACCCATTCTAAAAGACAATGCATCAAATACTTTGCTTTCCTTGCTCATTTGCTTATCCCCTTTCAGATATTACTAGAATTTGGCTATTTTAACAAGCAGTTGGAAAATAGAACCATAAAAGTATCTGCCGTCTTGATGTCATCCGTATATATACATACACATACTCACACACACACCACAGTAATTTGATTACCATTTGACAACTGGATCACAATTACGATGTTGCAGCATCCCAAGGTTACATGATCACTACTTAGGACCTTTACTGCTGGCTTCCAACAAGCAAAGTTCATAGGGAAGCCAGCAGAAGGTTGTAAATGGGGATCACTGTAACTGTGCAGAATTCATCTAACAACTTCAACTGGGATTGCCAGAACCATCGTTGTGAGTCAGTGCAGTTAGGTGACCTTACACCTTATGACCACATTGCATAGCAAGGGAGTTACCAGTCCCAGTTACTGTTGGTAAGTCAGGATTACTTATACACGAAGACTCCTACAGACACACATTTTGCCATGCATATGACATATGCCCATCCAGTCAAACAGGACTGGAGCATGTTATTTATGTGGCACTTATACAGTTGAGCCATTCACTTCAGTCATGCTCCTTATTTGTCTTTTTAAAAACCATATTTGAAAAGGATTGATCTCTAATTTGGCACTTGGTACGCAGCATATGATAATCTCGATATCACATCGAAGCAGAAGCTTTAAATTGCT
Organism: Protobothrops mucrosquamatus; assembly: GCF_001527695.2. NCBI lineage: Eukaryota > Metazoa > Chordata > Lepidosauria > Squamata > Viperidae > Protobothrops > Protobothrops mucrosquamatus. The sequence goes on along the minus strand of NW_015386087.1, from coordinate 1,257,047 downwards.
GATACATGCTTTTGAAGTACAGCTTCTAGATTCCGGGCACATTGAAATATGCATATTGTAAAGTTCTAGCTTGATCTTATGTATCAGACCTGGGATATTTCTGTATTTAAATCAATCTGATTATATAGAATTGGAATGTCTCCTAATCAAACAATATACTTATCACAAAAACCCATTGTATGAGTATTATCACATGGATTATCTCCCCTGCACACAGGCACACAATTTACTTGTAAACAGTCTAAACACCTGAAAAAATGTCTTTTGCATATAGTTGTGCTTTATTACACAAATTGCAAGGGCAATATTGTATGCATCATGTTATCCATGAAGCTGTATCACACAGTTTGCATATTAACTTTAAATAATCTATATTATGTCTCAATAGTTAGTATTAATGTATTAAATATAATTGTGTTTTTCAGGCCTTATTCTATCACTGCTTTTTCACTATCATTTTGAAATGAATTAATGTAGAAAATAGTATTGTATACATGAAATCAAATAAATGATGCAGTGTTTCATTTTTAACTGTATTGAATTTTTTTTTTCTCGTAAACTACTGGCCAATAGCCTTGTATTGCATAATACATTATGAGGTTTAGTATTTGCTTAGAATTTTCTCCCATGGTGGGATATAATTCCTATTAAATGAACCTAGGAATGTGGTCATGGATTATTGGCTGCTTTTAGAAATATAATTATTTATTTCTTTATTTCCCTGGTTTATGCAACTGTCCAATCCATGACAATGACTCTGGGCAGCATATAGGGATTAAAACAGTAGCTATATTAAAGAGCTCTCATGTCAGTGGGGCCACACCCAATTTTGCTCTTCTTTGGAACTCTTACTGGACTTTCATCCATCTTTCTGAGTACAGTTCTATCTACTACATAAGGTGTCACATACATGACAAAGTGTATTCTGAAATTATATTGAAATTTATCATCAGCCAGTCTTTTACAATGGATCTGTGACAGTCCCATGTTAGAAAAGCCGGAGGCTACACCATCAGCACCATATAAGCAAGATCTGCTTATATTTTCTAATGTACAATTTAGCTAGTTCCATATTCTTTAACACAGGTTAAATGTGACATTACAGGTTAAATTTGTATATGGATATTTAGCCAAATATAGGCCTAGAGTATGTTCAGAGACGTATATTCATTTTTTATAAAACATGCTTGGTATTTTGCACAATACATACCATTTAACATGGTTTTTACTATCTTATATTATGCAATCTCTCTGTAGCATTGCTGGTATATTTCAGCATAGTGCTTTTCCTTTTCTTCTTCTTTCTTCACAGAATCATACGATGACCCAACATAGCAGTTAGTGCAAGGCCCAGTTCTTCAGAAGAGGAATCTTTGCAGGACAAAAAAAGGGAACATGTTTTACTCTTTGCACGAGACTCTCATTGTTAATATATATTATTCAGAAACATTGTATTGTACCATAAAACCTGTATTATGGAAACTGTTGGATGTTCATGTGTTTGAACTTTTGAGCACCGGAGAGACTTCCTGTATATAAAGTGTTGCACATGTATTATGTTGTCTGATACTAAAATGGTCTTATAAAGACAAGTGGACTTGGGCCCTATTCAAGCAGGACTAAGAGAATAATTATAATACCAACAACATATAAAAGGGAAATATGGCTTAAGGAAAAAAAGAAATAAGCAGTGATACAGTACAAACCTTTTGGCCTTCCTTTTGTTCAAGCTTATGTCTACAATCTCTGTCTTTTGGTATTCACATGGATGAATTCAAGAATATTTTTAGTGCTAAAGAAGAAGAAGAACAACAAGAAGAAGACTCTCCAAGCAGGACCCCCAGCTGAATATGGCCTGTATATATTTGTAAGCCTTGCGATATGACAGATAGCATTACCATATATGCAATAGTTGTTATGTAGATTGTCAAAGAAACTTTTTTTCCTGGATACCATTTGAAGCTTTTGAGTGTTCAAGACTTTTCCTTAATGATGTCACATGGCCAAATTTTTGAATCAGTTGAACTAACCTGTATGTTACTGTTATTAATGTTTACTCTGCAATCTGAACCTGGAGATTACTGGAATGGTTTTCCAAGAAGAAATAAATTCAGTTTACCATTACATAATATGTATCTTTTCTTTTGTCTCAGATTATTTCATTTATTTAAAAAAGTTCCCCTTTGCAAATGAATTGTGTCTCATAATTTTCATAATCAGCGTCACCCATTTTCATATCACACATGCATGATAAATGTATTCTAATTGATGTACTTCAATTGATACCTTAATATTTTAGGTATATGTTAACTGTATATTCTTTTACCCTATATAACAATATATTTTTTTCTTTTTGAGAAATACAAGGAATTACTGTAGAGTTAGCGAGTGAGTGATTTGGCTTGCAAGCATTCAACCCCTAAATGATGTGCAGACTATCAGGTTTTAAATCAAGTCTTATCTCCCTGCATATTGGCAATATCAAGTGTATTTTTCAGAAATGGAAAGCCTGTTGAGTTTGCTGGGTTTACTCCCAGTAAATGTGCTCAGAATCTCACCCTTACTCCTATCCTTTTTCTAAACCTGTACATTTAAGTCTCAAACGCTATTGGAACGATACGTTATTATGGAAGGGATCCCTCATCTTTTCATCTACAGGTGGTAACCTTGTTAAATTCCAGCCACAGCACTGACATAGGTTTCTCTGCTTGCGAGTCCCTTGTCCTCAGTGCTGACAAAGATGGCAGTAGAGGACATGACCAGAAAAAGTGCTTCAGTAAACAGCCCAGCCTGTTATTTCCTTTAGGAGATCATTCAACTTTAACAGAGAAAGGTTGTTGAGAACTGAATTAACCTGTTGGTCCCAAGTAGGAGCAAAGGGAGACTATACCATCAGGGCCTTCTCATTTTTCTTTTGTCCAGAAATGTGCTCATATGAACATTCATTCCCAACCCAATTTCCATATTAGACTTGTGATATTCCGCTGAACACTCGTGCAATGATTAGAGCAATGGAATATCACAAAGGGCTGGAATTGCTTGTCTTTTCCTGCCAGGGCAGATTTCAAGTGAGATGTCTAGTTTGCCGAGTGTTACTTTCCAAGTCTCCACAGATGGAAAGGCTGGAAGAACACTTTTTAAAAAGTCTTTGCTTGCCAGGGATTTCAAGGAAAAATGTGTCATATTTCTCTCTCCAGCCTGGATATTTTTATGCATATGTTGCCAAGTACAAAAAGAAAAGAAAAGGCCATATTTAATAAAGAATCTGATTTCTGCTGACAAAAGGATAAACATAAGCAACTGTACTTACACAATCAGTCCAGTGCCAGATTCTATTTATAATAAACCCCAAGCCAATTTTAATTCCATTAAAGTAGTAATCATCTCTGCCAATTTGGATTGAATATTTATTCTTCATGACAGATATCTCTTTAATAAAACAAAAAAAGTACAGGCATTTATTTCAGTCTTCATGTGTGAAACTGTAACATATTGGTTAAAACTGTAAATAGCATGTTTTTCATCAAGTTCAAGTATGTTAAAATTATTACACCCTACTGTGTTTGTGCCACTGAGTTGAGACAGATGGTAGCTGGGAAAAATGCAATCTTATAATCAAAAGCAAAAATATGTCAAAAATATGTTAGCAAGCAAAACACAGCGTATTACTTGCTTCTTATGTCATGACAGCTTGCAAAACATACAAGAGTGTTGAGTATCTAGTTATGCAAATATAGCAATATAGTAAACAGCGACAGAAAATGCGAAGACACTATTTATATTGTTTTAAGTTTTCCATTCAGGGTGAGGGAACAAAAATATCTTGGTCTTACTCAACTTTTCATTTGAAGAGCAAATTTCTAAGAGAAAATGCCTGAATTGACTTTCGTTTCTAATTAGTTGCCAATTTTTGACGATGCTCTAAAAGCTGTTTAAATAGATTATGAAAGACATTCAAACTTCCCAGTGAGATTTGAGTTTTCCAAGGCTCATCAGAGTATTTACTCTGATTGGGGTCTCGGCTTGCTGAAAAAGGAAAAAAAGGATAGAGATTCTGTATGAATACATTGGGTATCTAATACATAGTCCTTCCCAGTGGGTCATCCAAGCCAAAGCAAGCCACAATCATGACACGGATCATCACATCACAGCAGAGAGGAGACAAAGGGAAATGGAAGACATGCATGACAGGATTCAAGCAGGTTACAGCCACCTTAATTAGGAATACTCAGAGAAAATATAAGGCAGAAAACACTGCTTCGAACCCCCCAACAATTTTGAGAAAGGATAGTTCCAAAACTCTGGAAATGGCAGCAGAAAGATGGCAGCAGAAAGATGCAGAAAATGCCAACTATTTGCCACCATCTATTGGTTTATAACGGAAGATTGTAGGAATAAGTATTACAATAGTCAAATTGGGATACAGCTATCAACTGATTGTCAGATGTACAAGCCTCCTCAGAGCTTCTGAAGAGGAATATGTAAGCTCCTGCAGTTATGCATTGAATGTCTAGACCAGGGGTAGGCAACCTTGGCTCTTTTATGACTTGTGGACTTCATCTCCCAGAATTCCTGAGCCAGCTAAGCTGGCTCAGGAATTCTGGGAGTTGAAGTCCACGAGTCATAAAAGAGCCAAGGTTGCCTACCCCTGGTCTAGACTAAAAGGATAAGCTGCTCCAATTCTGAAAAGAACAAATCTACTTAAACCACAACTAACTGCAATGCTGGAAAAACAAACATGAAAATATTCAACCAGACAATCTAGAACCACAATACAATTCTTTCCCAACTCTGTCAAATAGCAGTAGGATATCCCCAGCGGGACTGCCATATTAATATTTTGCAGCAAAATCAACCAAGAGCCTTGTGGCACTTTAAAGATTGTGCCATAATAAATTTATTGGTCTTTAAGGTGCCATAAAACTCCTTGCTATTTAAGAGTAAGACCAGGTGAGATCAGGCGGGGCTTTATTAGATAATGGCTCTAGCTAGATAGTAAAGATAAATAGTTGGAGAAGACAAGTGTCTAATGCGGGCTGGAATTGAGCTGTAATTTTGATATGGCAAATGCACCTATCTTTTATTCTTACTCATTTAAACACTGTCCTTCAGAAAGAAGAAAGAGCTGTTCTTTATATGCTAAGATACCCCCTCTATTTATAACAAAATTAACAATTAATACATCCCTTGATTGAATCTTTCGTTATTTAGATGTCACAACAGATTTTCATAGCCCGCAAAGGGGAAGCCTTAGCAATGTTAATATTGTGACAGGCAAGACACATAAAAGCAAATGAATCATAATTGGTGACAATTAGAAATAACTTGGTATGAAAACAGAATATTCTTTGCCACAGTGAGCGAGCAGAGTGCCTTGGGTAATGGAAATGGTTTCATGGGAAGCTCCTGGATTCATGGACAGGACTATATCATTACTTCTATCTAATGTATTTCTTCATACACTACAGATCAATTGACAATCAAAGGGCCGTTTTGCAATTCTGGAAAATAAAATGTTCTCTTTGCAAAGTTTCACTTTCCTTTGCAAAATGCCCCTAGAGTTAAGGCAAGGACAGAATTATTTTATTTTTTTCCCCATTTCTAAAGGACATAATATTATTTCTAAATATGATCTAAAGCTTCAATTGGACTGAAATTTGAATAAGACTCAATTTATATAGGCGAACAATGTCACCAAGGAAAAATATTTCCAACAGGACAACAAATTTAGTCAATTTCAGATCACAAAGGCTCAATTGTGTCTGTGTCTCTCTCTGTCTCTCTGTCTGTCTCTCTCTCTCTCTCTCTCTCTCTCTCTCTCTGTGTGTGTGTGTGTGTGTGTGTGTGTGTGTGTGTGCGTGTGTGTGTGTGTGTGAAATCCTGAGCCCAAGCCTTTAGTCATTTCAGTATATCTGCATAATTTTATTCCATCTGAGTTGAACAATCAAGGAATCGGTGTAAAACTACTGCATAATTTGAGGCCAAATGTTGAGCAAATTCAAAACTTTATAGTAGAAGGTTGAGGTTCCCCATGCTGAATTCCCAGATAAGTTTACCTAAGATCAATTAAATCTATTTGGCACTGCCTTAAAATAATCATTAAACAGCAACACAAGTAAATGAAAAAATACAGGTGTCCATTTATGTGTTTCACAGAATCAAGATTTCAGTCTTACATCCATATACATAATGGTTATAAAATGATTCCTTTTCATAGCAATTTTTCATTTGTCCAGAATGCTTCTGATCTCATTTGCTATGATCTGCAATCTCCTACATCTCTCAAGTTTTGCTCAATATGAATTTTAATCAAAGAAATACAGTAATTATTCAGTTACTGCAAAAAAACTCTTTGCACAGGATACATTTTACAGGATTTTAAAATATAATTTATGAATATTTGCAAGCCTAATAATTGTCTTTTCTGCTGACATTTTCAAAGCAACACTGATTGTTGTGTCTCCGGAGAGTCTGAGTACAAAACTGATAATTATATTAAATATACATAGACAATAAAGAGTGTGTTTACATAACTATGCCCATAAATATCTGATTGAACAGTCATTGTTCTCAAACCCCTTTTAAGCAGCTCTCGGAGGAATCCAGTTCTAATGACATGATGGTTTAAAAGATGTTGCTCAGTCTTGTTCCATATTTAATTAACTTTCCTTTTTTAAACTTGTGATGGTGGAGACAATAACAAATAGCTCTGAAAAAAGAGAGACTGTGCTTTGAAACATGAGTGAGAAGTTGTCATGCTTTGTATGCCTCATGCTACAGGAAATTTGCATGTAGGAGTGGGTGGCACAGAACCATGGAATTCCATGGGGAGTCCATTACACAGGCATAGTAATCAGCATTATCTTTAAACCATCTTTGATGCAAAAGAAAAGAGAGTGACATGCAAAACAAAATACACTAAAACAAAACAGAATAGATTCAGCACAATTTAAGAAACAGTAAATATAAAATAAGAAACCAATCCACTAAAAAAACCAAGCGGCATGATTCCCTTCCAGCCATATATATTAGAATCAAGAAGTAACACTTGATATAATTTAAGCACAATCAATATTAAGGACTGCCTCATGCAGTACTCATTACAATCACCAACTAGAAAGTTATCACAATATATCTCATTATGGATAGGCTGTTCTTAGCCAAGTGAAACAGTCAAAACCAAAAAGAGACATCCCTATTTAGTCTAGTTAAATCACAAGTGACAAGGCTAGATCAAGAATTAATTCAAGTTAACGTTCAGGGGGACTGCAAATCCATCTATAAAGGCTGCGCTATCAGAAGAAGATGACTTTCATATTTCATTTTCATTTTCCAGGCATTCATTTGTAAATTAAATTAGCACCTGAACAACTTTATCTTTTTTTAAAAAAAAATGGAAGATCAACTTCATACTGGAAGCATCCTGCTCTGAAACCTTGAGTGCTCTAGCCTAACTTCTTCATATAAAATGTAAAATAAAGTTAAACTGGACGCTTGTAAGCAACTTAGTGTAAGTGTTATGGAGCTAAGCAGAAAGACTACAATGCCACTTTCCATAACTTAATCTGTTGGATGGAATAAAGCAGCCCAGCAAAATAGCAAGGGTATCAAAAGTTGCTAAAAGATCAAGGAGAATCAACAGTGTTACTTCCACCTTCTTTACAACTCTCATCCAATAGAGTTACAAAACTGGGTTAAGCTCCAACCAACTTGAACTGCAATGATTATAATGGATAAAGTGTCCGTATTTCTAGATTTTTTTATTGTTATTTGAAGAGAGTAATACAAATATTATTCAATAAAAGTGCAGCAGGCATTATCTTTTGTTAAAAAGTCTTTAGAAATCTAAACATGAATCTAGACATAACTCTAAGCACTTCAAAATCTCTCTAGTAAGAAAAAACATTGTTCCTTATCGGAATCAACCAAATATTTCCCCAAGTGAAGTGGTTGGGCTCCTTGCTTCAAATACAATGATACATCATGTCCTCAATGATCCAGATTGACTCAACTACTTTAGAATATTTATCAATTATTCTACAATCTTCCCTTTTTAGAGAAATATGTTGGGAAGTTGCTTGGGCTAAATTGTAAATTGACAGGATTGACAGGATTTTCCTGACGTTTTCAGTAAGGGTTGAGACATGGATATTTTGCATGCCAAAACAATCAGTCATATAGTTTTTCCTCCATGCCATCACTCTGCTGAACATTTAATTCCCACAGCATTGAATTCATTGTTTTTCCTTTTTAATATATTAAGACCAAAATCCAGGCAGTGATATCTCAAAGGTAAGATGCTGAGCTTGTCAGCTGGAAAGCTAACAGCCTGGGGTTGAGACCTGAGCACTGTGAAATGGGGTGAGCTCCCATTACCTGCCCAGCTCCTGCCTAGCTAGCAATTTGAAAGCATGCAGATGCGAGTTGATAAATAAGTACCACTTTGGTGGGAAAGTAACAGCATTCCTTGTGCCTCTGTGTATAGTCATACTGGCCACATGACCACGGAAAATGTCTCCAGACAACGCAGGCTCTCTGGGCTAAGAAATGGAAGTGAGCACTGCCCCCTAGAGTTAAACACGACTGGATAAGAGAAAACTTTACCTTCATCTTTACCAAGAGTCATTCAGAACCTGTAGAAATGTGCATTTTGGGCAGAAGTATGACTAAGTGGTAAATAAATACCATCATATTGCTTTTAATTTGCAAATGACATTTTCCCCTTGTCAAAGCCCATTTTAGAATCATTTTAATACTGACAAGTAGTGAATAGCTTATGATGATCCCAAGTGATTTCAGACTGAATGTATTGATGAGCATGTGCTGAATTGATTCATGCCTACAAACTGATACCAAATGCCAAACTCTGCAAATAGCCAGAAGTGGCATCCATAGGAATAATGGGAAGCTAATATGAGCAGCCATTGCCTTTTCAATTATCACTATAATATGGAAGTGACTGTGTGAAGAGCCAAGGGATGCAATAAATTCTTTAAGCAATAGGGGCATCTAGAAATTATTGTGAGAGAAACATTCATTACCTCAAACATTTTAGAGTATTTATTTCTTAATTTTATTAGTAGTCAGAAGACCTTATTATTTTATGGCAAATTTATCCCTGTTTTCTGATTGTACAGATATTAGGTTTTGTTTGCTGATGAATATTTTATTTTCTTAACAATATTTGTTTGAAACTCCCATGATACCACTGTCCTAAACAGTAGTGGATACCTACTGTGTATATAAAGCAGCATTTATTTTCTCTGAATCTCAGTTGTTGCTGTTTGCCCAACATGTAATTTATTGTGTCTATGCTTCTGTATATCCATTGCTAAGTAATTTATTTTCAGATTTCCCTTTGAAGATTTGTCACTTGTTAATTTTGCCTTGCATTTTTGTACAAGAAACATTACCTGGTGCCTTTTGTATGACAAATATAATGATGACTTCTAGAGTGACTACAGCCTCAGAACTGGAGGGCTGGAAGGGAGTTGGCCTTTGTAGACAAATGGCTGTCCAATTTTTGTTGAAAACCTCAATGCTAGGGTACCATGGCTCTAGAAGAGAGGCTATTTCACTGCTTAATAGCTCTCACTGTCAGCCAAACCCTCCTTGTTTCAGGTTATATTCCTCTATAAAACTTCTACCTGTTGGTTCTTGTCCTGACTTTAGGAGATATGGAATACACTCTTCCCGTGACAGCTCTTTCAGTGTTTGAAGGTTTGCCTCAGCCATCTCTTTTCTGGACTATATTTAATCCATTTAACCATTCTTCATGAGATTCAGTCTCCATTTAGCCCTTCACCCCCTTTGTCAATCTTCTTGGCACTCATTCTAGCACATAAAGGTCATTCTTGTATTGTGGCAACAGAAATTGGACAAAAAATTCTGTGTTCTGATCCATATAGCATAGAGCAGAACTATCACTTCCCTTTATCTCAACACTATAGCTCTGTTGCTACAGCTCAATGTTGCATTAATTTCAGCAGTGGGAAGCACACTGCTAGTTCATGGTTAATGTATGGTCTACCAAGATGCCCAGATCCTTCTAATTAGTGCATCTGCATTTTCTTACCTAAGTGCAGTACCCTCCATTTCTCACCACTGAACGGCAGTTTATTTATCTATTTATCTAATTTGGATGGTGTGATGGCTCAACAGTTAAGACAATGGACTTGTCAACTGGAAAATCGACAATCTGAATTTGAGACCCAAGTGCCGTGCAATGGGGTGAATGCCTGTCTTTACCTACCCCCTGCCCACCTGGCAGTTTGAAAGCATGCAAATGCAAGTAGATAAATAGGTACCACTTCAGTGAGAAGGAAACAGCGCTCCATGACATCATGCTGGTCACATGACTGCAGAAACATCTTCAGACAGCGCTGTTCATCACCTTGAAATGAAGATGAGCTGACCCCTAGAGTCAGCAACTACTAGTGGAATAAAATTCACAGGGACTCTTTTCCTTTATCTAATTTACATAACTGCCCATCTCACAAGCAAGTGATTTTGAGTTGCATACAACAAAAGTAAAACAAAAGTAAAACAATAAATTTTGCTAGCTAGGGCCCAGTGTTCATGTCTATTGAGATTCTTTTGAACCTGTTTTCTGAGTTGTTAGCTATATCCCTCCTGCCTACCCAGCTTAGTGTCATCACAGATTTGATGTGCATCCCATCTATAACCTCATTTAGGACATTTATGTTAAAATGCACTGGGTCCATAACAGAATCCTGAAATATCATTCTGGGTATCTCCTTCCATTAAAAATGACATTATCTTTTGCATGACTGTCATTCCTTTTCTGATTCCACATATATTTAAGAACAAACAGACAGACAATACCATTCAGAGAAGGAATTTTCATCTATGGAATTATTTCTTGTCCCCATTGACCAACAGTTTTAGAATAATACTTGCTAATTTCAGAAATAACCAAATTTCCCACTGGTGTACTCAAATAACCCATCATGATTAATAAAAGAAGGGTCTACTCAGGAATGCAAAGTTTATACAGAATGCACAATGGTTTATACAGAAGACTGCATGCTCCACCTTGCTCCAAGCATGCTCGCTATAACTCTCGACAGGCTCTCAAAAAATCAACTGATACTTTAAAAGGTTTGCTCCTATGTAGATTATTTAGACAAAACAGAATTTTGTGTGCTTACATTTCATTGTGTATCGTTTTCACTAAATTTACTTGGATTTTCTCATTATGCTACATTCTGGTTTTCAGTTTAAATATGCCAGATTTTGAGTACCAGATTCCCAAGTACCAAAATTGATACCAATGGAATTAATTTCCAACCCAAACCCCAATCCTTTAGTAACTTTCAGTGGGTTGTTTAAAAAGTGTCCTACAAGGTGCCCTTTAAGAGAATAATTTATCTACGGTACCTCTCACACTAATTGTAAAATGTGCAATTTCACAGCAACAAATAATAAGAAATAATAATTGACTTCACTTCCTATTGAGCATTTCATAAAGGTACCTCACTGTCCATGGTTGTAAATAAGACATACAACTAAATTGGATGCAGTAAAGCAATTAATAATGGTCTGAATCTCGTGCTTAGTCCAGATATGGCTATAACTAATAATGATATATGATCGCTTTCCTAATTCAAACATTTTATTCCAATCTGAAAAATGATGCTTAATCCACTTAATATGATGCTAAATCTCATCACTCATTTCTGTAGAAATTAGCATTCCATGATCTGACCAGATAAGATGACAGGGCTAAAACTGGCCAGAAAGAAGCTCACTCATAACACTTATAATGAAAGGACACTACAATGCAGAAGTTAGAGTCAAGTGCTTATAAATGTATCTGGGAAATAGACTGATGGGGTACAAAAAGCAGAGCTGCAGAAAAGACTTTATGAAAACAAAGGTATTGCAGTATTGTGCCACATCTTAAAACTAGACCTCAGCATATTTGGGTCTGAAGTCCCTAGAACAGTGTTTCTCAAACTTGACAACTTTAAGAAGTGTGGACTTCAACTCCCAGAATTCCAGAGCCAGGAATGGGGAATTCTGGGAGTTGAAGTCCACACTTCTTAAAGTTGCCAAGGTTGAGAAACACTGCTCTAGGACTTCAGACCCAAATATCTTAAAACTAGACTTCAGCATATTTGGGTCTGAAGTCCCTAGAGCAGTGTTTCTGCTGGCTGGAGAATTCTGGGAGTTGAAGTCCATACTTCTTAAAGTTGCCAAGGTTGAGAAACACTGCAGAGAAAAAGGAGCAGGAAAACAAAAAANGGACTTCCGGACCGCTCCCCCCCGCCGCAGGGAGTCGGAACCGCACAGATGGTTCCGCCCCAGGCGCCTGATGGACCCAGAGAGGTTCCTGACGGAGCTTGGGCCATATCCGGAGGATCTAGTTCACGACTCGGCTGAAAATCTGGCGGCGGCCTGGGATGTGGCCGCTGCCGCAGCACTGGACCGAGTCGTGCCTTTGTGGCCTCTGACCTGGCGCAGATCTCAACTGGCTCCCTGGTTTACCGAGGAGCTGAGAGAGATGAAGCGCCGGAAAAGACGCCTAGAGAGCAGTTGGAGGGCTAGCCGAACCGAATCCGATCGAGCACAGGTAAGGATGCAGGTTAGATCCTACCTAGTGGCGATGAGGGTGGCGAGGTCTAATTACTACTCCACCCTCATTGCATCATCAGATAATCGCCCGGCCACCCTCTTCAGGGTGACCCGCTCTCTCCTTCAGTTGAGGGGGGGGAGGATCCCCTGGAGGGGAGGGCTGAGGACTTTGCCCAATATCTGTATGACAAAGTCGCTCGGATTCGAGAAGGCCTTGACTCTGACTGGGTGGCCCCGGGGGAGGAGACGGGAGCAGGTCTTGAGACTGTTATTTGGGAGGAGTTTGACTCTGTGGCTCCCGAGGACGTGGACAGGATCCTGGGGAGGCTGAATGCAACCACATGTTTACTGGATCCGTGCCCCTCCTGGCTGGTACTGGGTGCCTGGGAGGGTACACGAGCCTGGCTCCAGGGAATTATAAACGCTTCTCTACGGGAGGGCGTCTTCCCCGTAGCCTTGAAGGAGGCGGTGGTGAGGCCCCTCCTTAAGAAGCCTTCCCTGGACCCAGATGTATTGGCTAATTATCGCCCGGTCTCCAACCTTCGCTTTGTGGCGAAGGTTGTTGAGAGTGTGGTTGCGCAGCAATTCCCCCGGCGCCTGGAGGAAACAGTCTATCTAGACCCGCTCAAGTCGGGCTTCAGGCCGGGATACAGCACGGAAACGGCATTGGTCACACTGGTGAATGATCTCTGGAGGGCCCGGGACAGGGGTTATTCCTCTGTCCTAGTTCTTTTGGACCTCTCAGCTGCTTTTGATACTGTGGACCACGGTATCATGCTGCGGCGCTTGGTGGAGTTGGGAGTGGGAGGCACCATTATGCGGTGGTT
>NW_015386087.1:1159128-1241586 GCF_001527695.2 Protobothrops mucrosquamatus | reverse complement strand
AGTTACTGTTATTGTGCTAATTATTCTTCTGTACATTTTTTCTGCTAGTGTTACACTGAATGCAACCCTTTGATTGCAGCAATTAATGATTATCAATTAGAAGAGACTTAGAAGCAGAACTTAACATAAGCAGAATTAATATTTTACACTAACCAGGGGTCCTCAACCTTGGCAACTTTGAGACTTGTGGACTTCAAGTTCCAGAATTCCTCAGCCAGCAAAGCTGGCTGAGGAATTCTTGGGGTTGAAGTCCACAAGTCTTAAAGTTGCCAAGGTTGAGGAGCCCTGCACTAACCAATCTAGGAAAAGGCAGCCAATTACTCATCACTGCTTATGAAAAGACTACTTAAAGAGGTTCTTCCCAGATATTCTTTACATCACAGAACTCTCTAAGCCTTCCTATCTTGCCCTTATATATGTTCTAAGTAGTGGGCACATCACCAGCCAGAATCCTAGGCTGCAACCATCTATCAACTTTGTTTCCTAAGAAAACCACTGGGACCTTCATGATATCAGAATAACAGAATAACAGAGTTATAAAGAACCTTGGAGGTCTTCTAGTCCAATCTCCTGCTTAGGCAGGAAGCGCTATACCAGGGCTAGGCAACCTTGGCTGTTTTATAACTTGTGGACTTCAATTCCCAGAATTCATGAGTCAGCCTGGCTGGTTCAGGAATTCTGGGTATTGAAGTCCACAAGTCATAAAAGAGCCAAGGTTGCCTACCCCTGCCCTATACCATTTCAGACAAATGGTTGTCTCTTCTTAAAAACTTCCAGTGTTGGAGCAACTTCTGGAGGCAAGTTGTTCCACTGATTAATTGTTCTAACAATCATGAAACATCCAGAGGCATTTTTGGAAAGAAAGATGACAACTGATGCTCTCTTCCCATTTATGTTTTAAATTAAAATGATTTTTTTAAAAAAGTCAGGCAAAAGATTCTCACAGTTATCAAAATGTAGATTCATTGTCTACCTTTTTCTGATATTACTTAGCCCACTTATCACAAGCAGGCTGACACAATAACAATTTTTGCTACCAATGTGAGATTTAAACACATACATTGGTAGCTATTCCGCTTTCATTTTTGCGGCCATTCTCTCTGGATGCTACAAAGTAATATCCTATTGGGATCTCACATACCATTACACTACTCTACAGGATTCCTCTTAAGCCTGCTATTTTAACTTTGCAATTCTGCAACAAAATAAAAGCTAAAAGACCAATTTACAATATTCCATTTCTGCATCTCTTTACCTAGCAACATCAAAAGAGTGAATGGAAGAAAAGAGTCAGAATTGGTCTGGATGCAACTAGATGTCTCCCAGTGCCAGTCAACAGACTGGTCTTTTGTGTAATGATGAAATATAACATTTCCAAAAATAATATTTAAAGTATCCCTTCAGTGGCCACTAAGAAAGTAAAATAGAAATCTTCAGAGGTAACCATACTTTTCCCATTCCAAAGTACGAAATGTCAGGTCTTCAGTTTTCAAACGTAAAAATTCCTATTAGCCCTTATATTGATCCACTTTGCCATAAATAATCCAAACAAGGTGATAAACAGCCAAAATATTTAGCTCAGAGGATTAAAATGTGCAAAGATTATGGAAGTATGGCCTGAACAATAGAGAAAATACCAACTATTATATGATAATGATTTGGGGCCAAACCTTAGATCCAACAGAAGTACCAAAATCTATGAAGTAACTCCACAGGGCTGAAACTTATATGGCAGGATTTATTTTTTTCTTCAGAGGGCAAAACCAAGATTAAGTAATTAAAATGACATGGAAAGGGGTTTTTGAGATTAAGACGAGAACCAGCATTCTGATGTCAAAAAGAGTTTAACATGAAGCAAATTTTCTCAGAAAGTAGAGGACTATCCTTGAGTTTCTCTAGAAGCACAGAGTGGCAGATTTCCTGCACTAGCAAGCATTTGGATTAAATAACCTTTGAGGTATCTTCAATTCTATTATTCAGTAATCTTGCATGCCACTCAAAAGTGATTACATAACTCTGGCCAATTTGTCTCACTCTCTGTTGACCTTCCCAACCAATAGGATTTGAAGTAGTCAGCAGTCTCAGACACTTGCTACATCTCAGTCAAGCGGGGGGGAGGGGAGATTGACTTCAGGCTACCCAGGCAGGCTTTCCTCTAACCTTCTTCTCCAGTTTATCCCCAGAGGCATTTTAATATATGCTCTGTCAAATGATACCACAGAAATCTGAAAGGTGGAATAAAGAAGCTGATCTCAAAATGATTGCATCACTTGTCATGTCACAGAACCATGTCCCCCCAGGCACCTTTTCACAGAACATTTTGATTCCTACGGATTCCAAAGATGCTCTAATGTTACCCTGGAAAGCCTAAAGAAAATATTTGGGAATATCTTTTAAATTAAAGTTGTTCATATTCTAAGAAAGCAGAAACATTTATGACCTCAGTATCACTCTTTTTTTTCAAAGAGGGAACACCCTATCTATCTATCTATCTATCTATCTATCTATCTATCTATCTATCTATCTATCTATCTATCTATCTATCCATCCATCCATCCATCCATCCATCCATCCATCCATCCATTTATCTATCATCTATCTTATCTCATCTCACAGGTGATCCACAAAATAACAGGCTCCAAACGTAGCTGATGACATGGGTTCATAGATGTTAAGAACAGATTTTGAACTGCTACAGAATCTTCATTATGTTCAGTATTATATGTCGTTGACAAAATGAGACAGACCATGAACTTACTCAACAAAATACTTAGCAGGTGATATTAACTATGGGATCGTAGTTTTTCCCAGATAAAAGCCCATGGCCACAAGTCACAAATTTTCACAAGACACGACTGCATTTGAAGACATCTGTGCATACACTGCTGAACATCTCTGATTTTTTTTCTGAACTGAAGCTTAACAAATTGGGGGACTATAAAGAAATCAGGATTTGCTTTCATTCCCTGGTGTTAGTCTGTTTCTTTGCCAATTTCAGTGCTTAAAGGAAGAAGAAACTCTGCTTTCCTGCTGGTTTACACTTCTGTTTATGAGGTACTATCGTCTTGCTTTTATAGTCATTGACTGGGGTAAGTATACTCATTTCATTGGCAAGACAGTTTTCAGTCATTTGCCCATCAGTAAACTGGATGCAATTTTTATATGCATTTGTATTTGCAATTAAAGATCAGTGAGGATTCTGTTGATTTTTTAAGTTTCTTGGGCCTTTTTTTTCCAGGACAGCTGATCTGGTTAGAAATTAATTCATGTTACATTAATGGCATAACTCTGTGTTGTATCAGAGTATTTAAACATTTAATTTTAGGCGGGGTACCCAATTTCCTTAGGACCCAAGTGCTCAGGGAGAAAATGTTAGAGTTAGACTCTTCCCTTCCCAATCACAATTCCAATGAAAATTTTGCTTCCCTGCCCATTGTAATTAGCAATAGGAGGAGGAAAAAAAAGCTATAACTGAACACATCTGGGGAAAGAAGCAAGCTTTTTTTTCTTTCCTGCTGCAGACCTAACGGGAATTATCCTCCTAAATTGTCAGATGCAGCTGCAAGGCACAAGCTTCATCTAATGGCTGGCCTTGACAGGGATATTTTAATTGCAGAGCCAAAACAAAAGAGAAACAGACACAATTTTGCAAAGTCTTTCTAGATTTATGAGGATACCATGCAAGTATCTCTGCAGGATATCCATAGGGTATGGTCAACAAAGCCAAAATGATGGTCACAAAGGTACAATCTCAGCTCTACCCATTTTTTATGTATCTTTCTACTAGTCAGTTCTATTACTCTCTTGCTTACAACTTGTTTTAAACCATACTTTTCACTTTTTGCTCTGTTTTTTATAGGCTGACACTGCAGTCCGGTGCTAAGCCTTTTACACATATACATAAAGCTAATTTATATCTTGGTGTGCACTTGGTGTGCACAACTAATGTCAGTCAGCATCTATGTCCAATCAACTTCATTTTTTAAAAAAAAAAAAGCTTTAAACTATATTAAATTAAAAAATTGGCATATTGAAAGACAGAGTGTGAGCCTCAACCTGATCTTACTCCACTGAGCTCAACACAAGGGCAAAAAAATAAAAGTCAATATCTGCACCCCAGTTCTATATTTGGAAGTAGGTCCATCTCCCTAGGACAAAGATAAGAGAGCATCTTCGTAAGCCAAAGATTATAGCTTTAAGTAACAGGTTATCTTCTGTTATAAGACAATTTTGTAATTTTTCACTTCCATCTAAGACTTAATGGATGAATGGCATTCAAAGACAAAAAGAAGAAGTAAAGTTAGCTAATATCATGGAAGACAAAGCTGGCGGCGGGGGAGGGGGGGAAAGAATGATAACATACAACACAGTATCTTCATGCAAATCTTTTGTGTGAAAGGACAAAGAAACAAATGCTCCATGGCATTTCCATGACTCCACTGTTAGGACAAGTGTCCTAAGCAGCACAATTCCAGATAGGGGTTTTAGCATTATAGGCAGCCTTTCCCAGCTAGGATGTCTTGGGACTACGTTGTCCAGAATTCCAAGTTCCCCTGGCCAGCAGTTCCCTGTTTCACAAGTTCTCTCGCTACCTTCTTTTACAAATAAGTTGCTCTTTTTACTGTGATAAGGAAAATACATTTAAAAAAAAATCAGTTGCAGAGCACAACTGTACTAAATGCTGACAGGAAACCAGCAGTATTATTTTTAATAATATAAATTACTAAACTCAGAGTACAGAGGATCTGAAGAATGTACTGATTCGTTTGAATAACCAGCGACCTTTTTTTCATTTTTTTTTCTTTCATTTTTTTTCTTTTCTTTTTTGGATTTTGTGGTTGGATATCTTTAAATGCAGAGAAGAAAACCAGGCTTCCAAAGTTCTATTTTTGATGGTTTCAAATAGCATGTCTATTTTGGAGACAGAGGCACATGTGGATTCTAGGATTGGCTTGGCTTGAAGAAAATCACTTATCTTCTGCAATATTTCTCTTCGTTTACAGACTGAGCACAGATAGCCTTTTTTAACCATTCCCTGCAGATACCCCTGCTGACAATCTTGGTGAAATGATGTTCATCAAATCAGGAAAAGTTGGATGTCATCGAACAACATTGTGCCTCTTTATTTGCTTGTCAATGTGAATTTGAGGCATTTTCAGAGACCAAACATTGGACCTTTCTGAAACCAATGTAGTTCTAACCTTCTGATTAATAAACATAATCTCCCCAGTCTATGTCTTTTTACTGTACAAATGGTTTGGGACATTAAAGTGCTTTGAAAGAAAGCAATCTGTTCAAGAAAAGTTAATTCTGTGACGTGGTTCATAGGAATCACAGAGTTCAGCCAAGCAACAACAACTTACAGGTTCCTTTCCTCTCTCTTTTTCTTTGCTTTCTCTTGAAAGCAGCTAGTCTTAAAACTTCTGTGGTTTAGTTTGGAGTTCATTCATCCCTACAGAGAGAACTTGTTCTGCCAACCTCTACATACATGTCAGCCTAAATAGCAACAGATGTACTGTACCTTGGATGTATAAAAATTTCATAAAATATAACAAATGCTGTTTTTCCACTTGGGATGAGTCATTAGCCATATGCTTGCTATATTACAGTCTGCATGTGTATGTGCGTGTGCAGTGGGAAGGTTTAACTCAGACAGTATAGATTAAATTGGGCACAAAGAATCTTCCTCGTAGGAGAAGATGGGACTTGTTTCTTTGCTTCTCTAATCCTTAACAAATTTCCCTCCATTTCTTATCTCCAAAAGAAAGAAAATAAAACATGTAATATACAAGGGTTAAATAGTAGTTTAAAATACAGAAAAATAATATATAAATGGGCACATGAATTTCCAAAATTATACATTACAGTTAGTGTTCAGTATAACATTGATGAGAATTTAACCAAAACCAAAGTAAATTAAATTATTTTAACAATGTAAGGATTGGAATCTCTGAGCTAAGTGCCTAAATCTCCACTATTTGTCTTTTAAGAAGTTATTCTTTACCCATCTTCAGATCCCTTTGGGTATTTATAAAGGGATTTCTTAACTGTGTTACAAAAATCATGGCATCTACTTAGGGTATTCTCACAACTAGACATTCAGCTCTGATAGTTTAGGAAAAGAGGCCAAAGTCATCTTGGAAGAAGGACAGAAGTATTCAGCCTAGAGTGAAAAATACCATTCTAAAATCACAAACCACCCTATCTTATACTCTATACTTAGAGCTGTGGTGGCACAGGATTAGAATGCAGTATTGTGGGCTAATTCTGCCAACTGCCAGCAGTTCGATTCTCACCAGCTCAAGGTTGATTCAGCCTTCCATCTTTCCGAGGCCGGTAAAATGAGGATCCAGATTGTTGGGGGCAATATGCTGACTCTGTAAACTGCTTAGAGAGGGCTGTAAAGCACTGTGAAGTGGTATATAAGTCTAAGTGCTATTGCTATTACTACTGCTGCTCTTTACTTTCCTTCTCAACAGAAATACAGTCTGACTACTGCTGTGCTTATTACTTCTGAACAGATATATAGTCCTGCAGCAGATTTACAGTGCGTAGTATTTGTAGTTCCTCAGAAATAGACTAGCTGGTGTCATGGTGCTTAAAAAAGATCCTTTAGATTGCAAATGTAATGCCCAGAAAGGGCAAAAGAATAGGCCATCTTCATATGGCTATATTTAAAAATGTTACTTCTTCTGTGCACAACCTAGAAAATACTAGAATTCATGGGCATACAATTATTCCAGGTGGAGCTCAAAAAGGAGACACACCCAATGGTCGCTGGTCATGTCATGTTATGGCCACTGTGCCCTGCCTCTGCTTTCAAGGGAAAACATGCCTGGCGACTAGTTTCTAAGCTGAAGAGTTGCTTTCTCTCTGGGTTGATTTGGAGGACATGTATCTTGAAAGTTGAGCTTTGCTTTTTTAAAAAATAAAAAATAAAATAGATGGAATCTGATTGGCTGCAATGGCAAAGAAGAATCAAGTTCATGGCTGTTTAACCTGACTTAACAAGACAATTCTATATTTAATTCTCAACATCAAAAAAAATATCAGCCAATGTATCAACTGTATGATACAAGTGCACTCATAGCTGCTGGCCCACTGTGCTCTGATGGGTAATGCGGCTGTGTTTCAGGCATAAAACACTGGAGTGTCCCCACTGAGACAATACACTACCACATGGGTGTCAGTATGAAGAATCTCAGCATCAATCTGCTTGACTTGTTACCTTTAAAACAGATTCTTTAATTAAAGAGGTTTAAGGTAATTAGGAGATCAAGGGGTAATTGCAGGTATTATTCAAAATGGCCAAGAGGTGCTAAGAGTTCAGCTTGGACTAGTTATTCTGTCAGAATCTTTTCATATCAACCAAAAGATATACAGCTGTTTCTATATTTGTTACTTGAGTTTAGCCTAGCTTTCAAACTAACAGATATTCAAAGCTTCAGGCTGGTTGGGGAATCCTGGGATTCAAGTCCACCCGTCTTAAAGTTGCAGTTGAAAAACACTGCTAGATATTTGGGACAACAGTGTCAGTCTCCAATACCTTTTTTATATGCTGTTTGGGGGTAATGGAAGTCAATATTATTTCAGTAGCAACTAAACCAGCTGAAAAGTTCATTCTTGCCTGACTTTAGTTTCAGCATTTGTTTTACAAGTCTTCCACTGTGTGATTATCACTCTGACAAAGAAGAACAAACTGCCATGGTCCCTTGCTGCCTGCAGCTTTTAATTTAAACAGACAGCTAGGAACCTAGGATTCACAGCTTAAACAGATGGAAAGGCTCAAGCAAAAAGGTGCTGCTTGCAGCTTCTTCTAAATTTGGCCCATCTTAAGCTGAAACATATTTTTGTAGGGAGTGGGTTTCAGAGGTGTTAGCTTGATTATCTAGTGAGCTTCACCCGCAGGGAAAAGGCTTCCAGATTTTTCAGACAAGTAAGTTATATAATAGTAAATAGATTGTAAAGATAAATTATGCATAAAGATGTTTCAAAACTTACTTCTTAGCTGATACATATTACATGTGGTTCTCGCCTCTTCTTATTCACTATTCTTCTCAGTCACTCACTCTTTTCTCCCATACAGATTTGGAATCTTATCTAGGAATTCATCTATTTGTAGGTCAGTACTCAACTGATATGGTCTATTCCCCAACTTCCCATTTCATCTATCTCAAAATTGTTTTATTTCCAGAAGGGGGAAGGAAAAAACACAAGAAGCTGCCATTTTAATTTTCTCAGAAAGTTATTTTTAAATTGAAGGAGAATTTTTTCCAATTGGGTAAATTGAGAATAGTTACTTCTTTGTCAGTCACTGGATGTTGCCATTAAAGTTCACAGCATGTTTTTTGATAGCTTCACATTAAAAGAGGAAGACTCTACAATTCCAGTCCAGAAGTTTACTTTATTGGAGTACTGCCTTGTTAAATATTTCTGAAAAAATATAACATTTATTGATGCAGTCTTGTTAAAAATGTAAAATTATAGATTGTTATTCTATATAGCCATATTATTAAACTTGAATTGTTTGGAATTTGTATTTAACAAATAAAAATATTTGGAGGAAAAGTCTGAAGATGCTTTATTTGGAAACAAAATTTTAAGAAAGGTCTTGTTCTTAATTGAGAAGGGAAGAATGCTAAAGGGAAAAACTGGAGATTAACAATGCAAACCTATGCAAGTATAGTCAAAATAAATCTTAATTTCATATATTGGGATATATGAACAATGCCCTGTTCAGACTTAATGAATAATGATAAAGTTATTTGCACTGTACTGTCTGAGTTCCTGTATCAACACCTGTTTTAACAAGAAGCAGGCTTTCCTGTCTCTAGTGAGGAATGATATGCCAAGTAAAACAAGAGATAGTCTACTTGTCAACCTGGTCAAAACATATGTCCATTTGTCTGAGGGTTTACCTGCAAAGATTTTATCTAAGCTGATGCCATTAAGCAAGTATTGAGAGTGAGATGCACAGTTACTGGGAATGTTCCAAGGGCTACCCTGGAAGCCACAAAGAGATGCTGGAACCCCAGCAGTTCTCCATCCATTGTCATTCTCCCAAGCACTAATACACCCCCAGGAGAGGCAAATACAGAAACATAATAGGGAAGAATTTTAAGAAAGGGGGAGCTATCAAATCAACATATCTTGGCTGAAATAGTTTCCAAGCTTCAACGGCACTGCAGACTCAAAGAAGCCTAATTACAATGTCACTTCCCTACCCCTCCAGAAAAAGTAGTGGGTAGCAGAATTGATTTCAGAAGCAGAAGTTGTCAGATTGTGAATCCCTTTCACTGTGATTTCTGCAGAGGTTTAAATTGAAACCAGGCATAAGGAATTTGATTCTTTGTGGGAGTTGCTGCTTGAACTGATCTGAACACAACGGAAACCTGAGTTGGTCTAGGGTTTGGCCCAAGAGCTTTGAAGTGATTTCTCTTGGTAAGGAAATCATTTCCTTTGTCTATGCATGTTCAGGAAAAATGCCTCATCAAGGAATGGTTCCCACCAAATTGTTCACACTGTAATTACTTTGTACAAAAGACAGTATATATTTTCTATTCCTGGAAATAAAGGAAAGGGGAGGGGGAGGGGGAAGAAAATCATAAGTATCACATACTGATTGTGAACTCCCCTCCTTAATCATTGACAGTAGGGGTTTTTTTTCCATATTTAGTTACAGATAAGTAAAACACAGAAATAAATGAGACTTAAATTGGTTGTGGTTAATTCCAATTGATGCCAATGGTTTACTTTGAATATCATTAAATACAGAATCAGCCCAAATCCATACTAATACCACTGTTCTATTTTTGGATCCTTGCGTAAGTTCACTTTTGTGCCATCTTTGTGCCAGTTACCCTTTTGTGGGGGGATTAAAAGTCAGCTGCCATGTTTTACATTCCTTGCACAAAACTGAATTCAGTAATCCAATAATTTGTTTCTTGCATCTCTTTTAAAGACTTTAGCCTGGTTCACGTGGTATGTTCTTTTGTTCTTCATCTATCTGAACAAAACCTTTGCAAGGTAATTTAAACTGAGATATAGATTTGAATCCACATAGTTCAAATCCAGTGCTTCATCTATTCCTTATTTTTGTCTGACTCTCTAGCACTCCTGTTGTTACTGATACACAGCCTTAAGGCTATTAGTTAGGAAGCAATATAAAACTTGTTAAAGAAATAAAGAAATCCTAGACAGGAATAAACACTTCTGGCCTGGCCCTTTCTTAAAAAATGTCTTTCCTATCTGCTGTACCAAAATGATGAATTTGTTTATCTCTTATGGTTCAAAAAAGAGGTCAGGAGAGATTTCGCTGTCTTGGTCCTTGGGGATGGATAAGAAAGATGGCATTTGCAGTGAATATATGACTAGGCTACCATAGCCAAAATCTAATAAGTCATGCTAAGAAGACCAAAATATGTTCCTTTTATTTCATTATGTCTCTGTGCTTCCATGTTTATTCTGAAGATTTACACTTGGTTTAACCAGTTATTTTCAAGACAATTTACATTACATTGTGATCATGCAACCACCATCAAATTCACACAAACATGCACACAAAACAGCAGCTCAGTCACGTGACTGACAAGTGGAACAAGGCCATGCTTTGTTTTAGTTTTGTAGTAGCTTGTTCTACATATTTTTATAATCACTTGATATTAAAATAGATGGTGCATGAAAGAACCAGATGATGTAGCAAAACTCTGAAACAATCGCCATGCCTGAACTTTTTGATAAGTGTATATTTAATAGCATAGAAGAATTTCTAAAATAGAACCAGGACAATCAAACTAAGTAGAAAACAAATAGGTTTTCTTAAAACCTGGGCCTGTTTATGACCCAACAAATGAATCTAGTCCATTACTCATGTGTGACTGAAAATGCTACCTTTTTGCAGGCCTACTCTGAGAGCAAAAATCAGTGTACAAGCTGAAATTCAGTCACTGGTTGGATTACAGAACAACTAGAGTACAGTGGCATTAGAAAGTTGGAAAGGAACGACCTGTGGTTTAGTGGAAGCATCAAAACTACTTATTTAAATTTATTATGGCCACCCACTCTGGAAGACCCAGGTGACTATTAAAGCAATTCCAACAAATTAACATATCGTCTGCTTTAGTACATTGTGAGAGGGAGAGTTAACCACTTCTGTGGTTAGCTGTTTGACTTTTTGTTGATCTTACTGTTAAAAAGCTTAGTTTAATATTCAAGCACAACCTGCCTTCATGTTTAAATCCAATAATTTCAATCTATTATTTTATAGCCTGTATTCTGGAATGATAGGGAACAGGTCTTTTGCATGATTTTATTTGAAGAGTGTCTTTCTACTCTTCTTCCAGCTTCTTTTCAAGGATAAACATGTTTAGCATTTTCATTCATTCTCTCTTCACAGACCTTGTATCTTATCCTTTGATCATTCTCTCAATTCCTTTCTGTGAACCTGGTGCAGTTTGTCTCAATTGTTCTTAAAACATGCAGTATAAAATTGGACAAAGTTTCAAGATGGATTTCTGTTCAACACAAAATAAAGTGAAACTGTTAAAAAAAAAATCCATAGATGCATTCTATTTTTTACCCGATTAACATAATTTCTAGTGTTATTTCTGCCTTCTAGAGTGTTAACTATTCTATTTGTTATCTTCAACTTTGATCAGTGTTCCTTCCATTTCTCCGTCGATATCATTAATAAAACTATCAAAGGCCAGTTGGCCAGGACTTAACCTCTACTTGGTATGTCTTTCCAAAGTTTTGTAATTTGCATTTCAGTATGTTACGCAAACCCCGAATAGTATGTTGAACCCAAAAATTGGGATCTATTTCATAATCCATAAGTACGTCAATTGTCCATGAACAATCTTGCCCAGCTAGATTAGCACCATGTTCCAATGCTAGAGAAGCTTCCGAGGAAGCCTCCATGCTTGGCCAATGAAGTCATGCTTTTGGTCTGATCCTCTATCCCAGTGTTTCTCAACCTTGACAATTTTAAGGCATGTGGACTTCAACTCCCAGAATTCCACAATGCTGGCTGTGGAATTCTGGGAGTTGAAATCCACATGCCTTAAAATTGTCAAGGTTGAGAAACACTGCGTCTATCCTGATCAGGTGACCATTGGTGCAAACCTCTCCTGACTCTTGCTAGGCTTTGGGGCAGCCAGCCTCCTGCTTGCAAAAATGGCAGCTTCAGGACAATCTTCCCCACACCTTTCCCTTGCTTAACCCCCCTCACTCTGTCAGAAACACAAATACTTCAATAAAGGAAAAAAGAAGCTCGAAGGGACAGATTTGTTGATTTTTCTCCCTCTCCCCATTAAGTACTGAAAATAAACTCTCAGTCTCTGCCCTCCAATCTCGATCCCTTTTAACCACTTAATTTGCTAAATTTATTGCACAGGTAGAGGGCGCTATAGTGTCCCTGTGTTCAGTCTTAAGTCTGAATAATTGCAAAGGAAAATGTCTATGGAGATTCTCAGTCATCCTGGTCGTGGTTGTCCCAAAGGTGCTTTTTCAAGAGGCAAATGGACTTCCTTGTTTTTCTTTGAAGACGTTTCGCTTCTCATCCAAGAAGCTTCTTCAGTTCTGACTGGATCATGGGGAATGGGACCCCACCATATGAACAAACACTCACATAAACTAAACAGCTTCAACATTATTCTTACACTACTACGTGTACAGATTTCAATAAGCAACTGTAAAATTACATCTCTGGAAAATTGAAATTATTTCTGTACTGGAACAAAACAGTAGTGGTTCTCTTGTTCTTTTCTTGCTTCGTTCAAATATTACCAGTACTATTCAGTTTAGGGATATAATTGAACAGGTTGTAAAATGTATGGGATGTAATATTTGGAGGCCTATATGCCAGAGTTTTTCTTCGAGATACCAGAGTTACTGCATTGCATCTTAGCTGTCAACCTATTTCTTTCCTTTGTAGGTTTCATTTTGTGTTATTTCTTCACCTTTTGGAGACCCCTTACCTCTCCTTTCTTAAATCTACACTCACCACCAAGCAGACATAATCCAAGAATTTCAGTAAATCAACACTATATGCTCCCTACTGACTCAGAGAATTTGATACTGACAGATTATTACACCTAGAAGAAAAATACTGCCATAGTTTCTCTAACATTATTTGCCTGGAAAAGAGAGAGAGAGAGAGAGAGAGAGAGAGAGAGAGAGAGAGAGAGAGAGAGAGAGAGAGAGAGAGAGAGAGAGAGAGAGAGAGAGAGGTGGATAAGATCCATAATGAATGTACCAATGCCACTATTTTGCTGTAATAGAATTATTTTTAATTTATATTTTATAACGGAGTGCCGTCAACCAGACAGTGCCGGCTGGCGACCCCCAGGGGGAGAGCCTTCTCTGTCGGAGCACCCACCCTCTGGAATGAGCTGCCCCCAGAGATCCGGGTGATTCCGGATCTCCCCTCCTTCCGCCGCGCCCTCAAGACTTGGTTGTTTCAGCGGGCAGGACTGGCCTAGGGGTATTTTAAATTGGTTTTAACGAAATTTTAGTAGAAGCGGCCTATTTAAATATTTATTTTTAATTATTTTCTTAAATTTTGTATATTGTATTTGTATCAAACTGTTTTTAAACTGGCTGTAAGCCGCCCTGAGTCCTCCGGGAGAAGGGCGGGGTATAAATTGAATAAATCAATCAAAAAATCAATCAAACACAGGTTTCTCAACAAATTGCTTTCTCCATCTTTAACACCAATAGCTACAGATCAATTACCCTCATTAGAGTACAACCCTATGCAAGATGACTGTGGATATATGAAGAGCTTAAAACCTGTATTATTCATTGTGCTCAATCATATATCCAATTTTATTCATTGGTTTATTCCTCCTGATATGTGCATAGAATTTAAGTGTATAAGGTTATAATTCTAAACTTTTAGAAGCAAATCCTACTGAAATGCATTGGAAGGTCACTTAGTTACCATAGTTAGGATTCCCTTTTTATGTCTTCTTTTGCTTGCTATTGCTAGGTCGTCCACCATGAAACATGGCATTTATTTTTCACACTTACATTGATCCTTAAGGTAAAATTTAGAAGCAATGCTGCTGCACAATTGACAAAAAATTATGAACCTTTAGCCATGTGAAAAGCATATGACAGAAAATCTCAACAATGTTAGCTCCAGGTCCACTAGAGATGCTGGAGACTGAAGTGATACCTTTTGCACTCAAAGCATAACCTGTTCCTACAAGGACTGGGTTTATTTATATATTCATCCATTACCAAGACAACTCTGTGAACCAAATTGGGCTGAGAGTGAGCAACCAGCCCAAAGCCTCTGAGTGAGCTTCCATGGCCGAAGGTGGAATAAACACTAGGTCTTTATGGTATCAAATTAATCTCCTAAAGTCTACATCATACTTGAGGTTATGTAGCTTAATTTAACTATGAATCTTAGACAATAACTTTCTCACATATTCTGTACATGAATCAACCAATATTTGTATATAAATATCAGAATATCTGCATCTTGATTTCTGCATATGTGTCTCTAGAACTGAGTCTTTGGGCTCATTTTCCCTAATAAAAACATGCAGATGGATTTCTAAAAGTAGTCTTTGGAGAAGGCAGTTGTCAATTATCATGCAAGAGCCTATCTCTGTGATCTCTCAGTACCAAGATTGCAATTCATTGCAAACTTTCCACCTAATGGACACAGATTGCTCCAAGTGTCATGAAATGGCCCTTCGTATTACTTGTTGAAACAAATTTTCTTTACCTATTCTAAGAGCATTATTTTCATTTGAATATTATATTCCCAGACACCTAAACATCTAAATCAGTTATACGTTTCAGAAATGGGTAAATAAATCAAAGTTTTTACTTCTAGGATGAATTTAATTGTGACTCCTCTAGTGGATATTCTGGAATCCCCAATGGAAAGGAAAGCAGGAAAGGAAATATGGAGAAAAGTCCGTGGGATTTAAGTACATTCTCAAAAGTAACTCCACCTGTGAATAGTAAACACACAGACATATCTGGACACCGATGTATTTTGCCCTGTATGGAATCTTGTGTCTGCAATGATACAGCATTACAGGCACTTGAGCATGAAATAAAGGATGTTTGTGTTGCCCAAATGACTGTTGGGAGAGCTAAGAAACAACTGAATTCTAAAACAAAAGTGTCTGATATCTCTCTAAGTCTAGAAATCTTCTCATTCCTGTATAAAACATTTATTCTACAGCCACATGTACCCCAAATTACTGAGCTCCAGGATTTCCAGTCTTGATTAACTGATATGGTTGCCTGGAAATCTCCAACATCTCTGGAGGGTCCCACTTTGGGTAATGAGTGACTGAAGTGATAACTAGAAGCAGGGCAGCAAATCTGTACTACATGTTTTCATCTCTAGGATGGTTATATGAGAAAGAAAAAAATGGCCACCATTACTCAGAAGATCATTTAGTCCTCCACTCTTTCCCTTTGGCATTTTTAAAGAATTAATATCATTTGTCATAAGGGTATATTTATAATATGTTTACAAATATTGGGGGTTACAATTCTATTTTATCATTTTATTTTACTGGTCAAGGCATATGAGTTTGATTGTCCGTGCAATGTAGTAATTATTTTAGTTTGTACAGTGCTTTTTTCTATATAAAAAAAAGGTGCTGGAACTCACACACGTCATACAACCCGCCTTGCCTACCCTATAAGGTTCCATCCAAAAAAGGTGCCGGAACTCCGTTCTGGGCGTTCTATGAGAAAAAAAGCCCTGAGTTTGTACAACACCTTTCCATCTTGAACATTTCTGTAGGAATAAATACCAAGAGGATATTTTTAGATTTGCTCAGTTGCATAGGATACTATTTGAGCTGTACAAAAATAATAAAGCAATCAAATATCATTAGCAGGAAATTCTCATACCCATACTTGAATTTGCTGTTCCTTTTTAAAAAGAAAAAAGAAATCTTTAATGAATAATTTACAATTAATAGGGAAGATTAAAAAATAAAAGTAGTAACTTCATTATTAGGGAGTTAATCAATAAACAATCAGTGCAGGCTTCTATTTAAACCTATGGCTAGAGTGGCCATTAAAATCCTCTAAGAAAAGGCCCTACAAAATGAGGACACAATGAAAGAAAATAGGACAGTGACGAAGAGGGGATTTTTAATGGCTGCACCCCCAATTAACAAATTCTATAACAGTAAAGAGCAATATTAGATGTGTGATTACTAAACTATTTTTACATAACAAGTTCAGCGCAATTATTTTATTATTATGGGGTGTAACAGAGGATTTGAAAAAAGATGACAAAGATCATGTATTTGCATTTCAGTTATACAGTTTATGCTTTTCAGACAAAATGTGTCATTGAAGAACACCCTTAACTTTTGCAGTGTCCTCCTTACAGAGTCTTCAGCATATGATGGTCATCCTTTCCACTCTTGCTATAATGTGTGTTCTTTTGGTCAGTCTGAATCAAATGAAATATTTTGTTTTGGCATGTTGGATAGGTTAGCTGACTAAGTGCTGTTTCTAACAAAAATTACCTTTGGGTTTTTTTTGGCAAATGCTACAATATCTCCCTTTCTGTTTAATCTAAGTAAATACTATACTTTTCCTTGACCCATAGAACTTTATCTGTCTCTTTTCTACAGCCATATCCAACCACACAGATTTCTTTCACACGTGTGCACAACTTTCCTTGTTTGTTTCCCCCCCCCAATACACATATGCAGGATTTGAGCTTTTTTCTTAGAAAGTCATGACAGCATCCTGCCAACAGAAGAAAAACCTTAGCTGTTTACCTATTGAGACCGTTCTACTCCATCACCATGTCAATTCCTCGGAGGCCAAAGAAGTCCCCCTCTTGTTGCCTCCAAGTCCTGTTTCACAAGAGGTCAGAAGAGGCAGGTCAGACAACAAAATAGAACTACTACATCTGGGTTCAAAAATACAGATGTTCGCTAGATGACAACATTATTAAATCTTGAATTCTAGTAGCCAGTTAACATTTTTCGGCCCATATATGATAGCCATACTGAGAAAAGAAAGACAAGTAGAAAACAGATAATTTTTAAAATTCCAGACTGTTTCTAATATACATTCAAATATCAATGGCCTGAACAGCCAAATATTGATATTCAAAGAATTATCAATCATGTAGTTTGGATTTCTCATCTGAATTTGAATCCAGAGTTCTTACAGACATTACAGCTTGATGGGCAAAGGGAGCAAACATGTTCTAGGCCTCAAAAATTATATTTTTTTTTAATATAATAAAAACCATTTGTATTTAATGAAACTAAAAGCCCTTTCAAATAAAACAAAATCAATAAATCAAATAATGTTGCTCAAGGATATGGATTTCTTCTTCTTCTTGGCCATCTTGACTACCTTTAATTTTTGTGAGATCTTATCACAAGGGGCTACAAAGTTAAAGCTTCCCAAAACCACAATACCCTGTAAGGGTAACACCCATGGAGTAGGAAGATGCTTGCATATCTCCATTCCTTTTTATGATTTTTTTAAAAAAATCAGCCCCCATTGGGAGCAGTGTGGAATTGATGTATAACAAACGTCCATTGTAAGAGTGTGGCAAAAAGCAGTTAGACACCATCTAACCCAGCCCTATCTTAATCTTTGTTATGTCTCTCTTTTGGCCAGTGAGTTCTCTATGTCAAGAAGAGTTGTTTGGCAGCCAGCAAGCTTGTGTAAGAGTGAGTTCCAATGCCAGATGCCCCTTTTTGAGGTTGAGTTCTATTACCATAAATAAACATAATTGGGCATCATCTAGGGGTATCTGCAGGTTAAGATTTAAAAATCAAAATGGTGGCTAGCACAATGTAATCAAAACTGTGCATGGTTTTCATGTGTATCAAAGAAGACCTTAAATACCTCAATAGGTCCCTTATATTAAATCAGAACTCCAGAGAGAAAAATGTCCTACATCACAAGATTACTCCATATAATTTCTCATTTCTTCTCTCTCGTTTCTTCTCTCTCTCTCTCTCTCTCCTTTTGTCTATAAAATTGTTCACATCCACTCAGACACAAACACACACCCAAAAGTAAACTTTTCCCTTAACTGGATAAAAATCTAAGCCAGCCAATCCCTAATGGAATCTATACCTCCTATTTTAGCAACCACTATTAATAAGCAGTTTATTTAGTGAAGGAAGATTGCACAGTCAGGGTACATTTTTTTTATTTCCAAAAAGCTTATAAATAGATTATACTTCATAAAATCTTCCTTCTTGTTCCAAGTTCCATGCTTCTAAACCAGAATCAGACCCCAAAATACTATGTACTGTACACCCTGGCTCTGCTAATGGGATCTTGTTATCTAATATAGAGAAGCAACATGTGATTTGAAATATAGTTTTGCATTTAATGGACTTTTTTTAAAAAAAACCCACTCAATTGCAATTTTTGGTGAAGCTAATTATACTAAGATTACAGAGTTGTATAGGGCTGGAAAGTTTAATGTTTTCTTCCTTCTGAAGTAATAATAATGATTCTTTGCAAGAAAATTCCCTATTGGAAGTAATGTGTGGTTATTATGGAGAGGGGGAGGTCAGTTTTCATTTTGACTATGAGTTGTACTTTGAAACAAAAAATGACTAGATCTGGACCTTCTTTAAAACTGCATGAATCTGGCAGAATGAATATATGCAATAAAAGGCTCATTAGATACATCAAAAGACAGATCTTTGCCCTTACTCTGATTGTGTGCATAAATACACACCTTACGTTCTTCACCAGTATTACTAAAAAAAAAAAACCTTTGAAGATCACCTTGTGAAGGGGGAATCAGACTGGCAACCCAAGCTCCAGCATCCAAAGATTATGTAGTGGCAAAAAAAAACAAAAAACCTGGAAATGCTATAATGCTCCTTCTTGTGTCTTGGCCAAATAAAATTTGGCAACAAATACATGTCACTGAGTCTGAACATAAAGAGTTTTAATAATTAAAGTAAGCTTGATAGAATTTTTATTTAAGAAGCTCCCATAGCTCACAAACTAAATAAATTAAATCACACATCAAGAAAGTACTAGGCTTATGATGTTAAAGATGTGTATGCTTAAAATACAGCTGCTGATCCAGTTGTGAATTTCCTAAATATGTTGGCATTTGAGATAGACTAGAATTCCATCATTTCTTGGGGTTATTCTATGTTTAAAAACATGCTCCAAAGCATAAATTGAATAATATAGCTTCAGCTCCTGTTGGCAATCTGGTATCTACCTGTGTATAGGATGCATCTTTTCAAACCAACTGGAAACAGTTACATGAGATATCAATCATAGTGCAAACATGAAGTTGTCAGAAGACTTCGTAGTTTAGGGGTCCTGGTTGTTTTAACATATTTGGGAGACAGCACACAGACAAAGCATGCATAGCCAACAATCTTATAAATGCATTGTATAGGATATTTATTTCAGAAGAAACATGTTGCCATGTATTCAAAATCCTTGGAGGCATGAGATTATGTTCTTTATCATCACAAGCATGCCCTGATTCCAGTGTGGGTTGATAACTAGGAGAGCCACATGTTCTTTTCAGCCTGCAGAATTTAACTATACAATACTGTTTGGGGCAAATATAATTCTCAAGAAGTTTGTAAAAGATTGATTGATATTGGGTGTTTACCTGGCAATGCAATGGCAAAGGCAGCCTTGTCTTTAGGAATAACCCTCGTGTCAATCCCAACTCACAATCTCCATCTCTTAGTTAATTCGTTCTATCGTCACATCATTATGTTTTGGTAAACTCTCAGCCAGATTTCTGTTTTAAATCTAACTCCCATGAGTGAGCCTGGAATAACAGCATCATTGTGTTGATGCAGCCAAGCTTAAAATCTGAATTCCTAATCAAACTAAAGTTCTTTCTTTTATGTTTGACCTATGTGCTTTGGAAGCACTTCAAAATTTCTCTAAAGCCTCATAATCTACTTCAACAAAACAAATTATTTGTAAGTTAACTCTCATGGTTCTAGTCATGTACAGACTCAATTTTAGAAAAAGTAGGGTTGCTGTCAATAGGTATTTGGATACTCAGATCAACACAAGTAGCTATTGGGACATTGTATATATTAACAGAGCTGTGCAGAGATTTAATTCTGAGTTTTGAATCAAAGCAGCTTTCTTTATCAAAGCACAAATGCAGTTTGAAATACCAAACTAAATTGGACACATCAAATAATTCCACATTATTCAGATTGTTTTAAAGCATATATAAAATTAATGCATTTTTCTTCTGTATCAGTTGAGAAAATTGAATTGAATCAACTGAAAATTGGATTCGTTTTCTGAACGAGAATGCCAGTTTGAAGTGGACTGCTCCAGCAACTCAAATCAAAACAGCAATTTGAATGGGATCACTTTTGAATAGCACATTCTGAATATTTCAGTATTCATGTCGATTTTGAAAATGAGTAATTAGAAGACCAAGAATGTAAAGGGGCAATAGAGTCAACCTCTATACTATATCACCTTCAAAGCAGTATGCTCAATTACTCCAGAATCCAGTGTCCTGACAAAGGAATAAAGATCCCTGCAAAATAAGACTCCTATTTAATAGAAGATATCTCAGATCCTCAGAAAGAGGGGATCCACATGCCACATACACAGAAGAAGCAAAATTAATGCACCCTCACTGAGAGATGTAACCAGATATATTATTCCTTCCTATCTCCAAACAAAGCAACATGAATAGAGGTTCAATTTAAAAAATGCTTTATTGTGCTTTTTTTTTAAAAAAAAAACTAAGGTTATTTACTGCAAATTTTGGCATATGTTGCTATAAATGTAAAGAAATATTATTCTTTCCCTTTAGTTTGAGTTTATTAATCCAATCCCAGATTTGCCCAAGCAGAAAAGTGAGAGAATAAGACAAAGGAAAAATGGAGAGCAGAAGAGACATTGGTGGCAGTAGAACTGCATTTCCTCACCTTTTTCACAGTTCCCTCCCTCCCTTCACCATTTTTAACCACATATGTACTCTCAATTTCCCAAGCTAACTACAAAGCAGTTCTGAAATGTATAAGACAAATAACAATGTCAGTCAGGAACAGCAGCTGAAGCTAAGTGGCAACTTACTGTGCACAAAGGTAGAGCAATAAAGCAAGCACGTGACCAAGATCCTTTGAGGACTGGTGCTGCTGTGTGTTTTGGCTTTAAGAGAAACAGCAGTATTCTGTCACTAACATCGGCAGGGCTGGATAAGATACTCAGGTTTGACTACCCCAAAAATCCCTGACATTTCCTTTGGCAGTTTTGTGTGCACTCGCAGCCTAACAAATGGGTGGCTTTTGTTTCAAAAAAGGAAATGGCCTTCTTCACGTCAAGCTAGCCTAAAACGGCTTTTAGATCAGTATCTCGCAGGATGCCTGGACCTGAAAACATTCTAAAACTGGCAGTTCTTTTCCTACTAAATCAATACCATGTTTTCTAATTTGGTCCCTCCACCAATTCTTTAAGCCAGAGACCATGGTGCACCTTATTCCCTCAACAAGCTCCCCATGCCTTCATCAACTCTTTTCAAAACCCACTTCTTCAAAAGCACAGCATGGCTGGTAAATGTATTAATGTATTACAATTGTGCCTAGAGATGCCAGCTACTTTAGAAGCTCTGCTCCTCTGCTGTCAACAATAGCTGCCATTAGGAGGAGATTGTTTCTGCTTCTAGTTCCACTATCTTCAGATTGTTGTTAAATGTACAAGAGGAAGCCCACTCAAGGGTTTTTTTCTGTTTAGTTGACTGCAACTGAAGAATTGCACTTCATCCTTTCTCTTACGTGCATCAGGTGCACACGGTATAATTTAACCTTTACAACATGCTTGCTAGGAAGTAAGGCTGTAGGAGAGCTACTTAATCTCCACATGCCAAATCCCATCATAGTGCTTACTGCAAAGAACCATGTTTTCATAATTGGAAGTATGTCCTAAACCCGTCTTCACTAAACTGGACTTTCGTGATGTGTTGAAATTGCAACTCCCAAACTTCCCAGTGATCTTTACTAGACTTTGGGAGTTCCACCCAAAACATTTGGATGGGGCACCAAGTCAACAAAGGCTGTGTTATGCATGAAATGAGCACCTACTTGATCATTCTCAAACAACAAAGAGGTTTGTGCTCCCTATCAGTGCTTCTATAGCAACAAGCTTTTTACTTAAGAACAGTGGTGTTTTTCAACTCTCCCTTTCATCAGATAAAGCTTTTAAAGGTAATGTCTGAATTAGCAGGCATTCTAGATATAAACTCTAATAGGTTTTCACTGACGTGATGCTTTAGAGAGCCAGTGTACTGATGGAACCAGTTAGAAGTTAGTACTGGATTTGGAAAATTCTCATTTAGCCACAATTCTCATTTGATTACTTGGCCAATCACAGCCTGCCTTTTCTACCAGAGATGCAAAAATAAAATGGGGAATCTGAAGAATAATGAATGCCAGTCAATATTTTTTTACAAAGACAAAGGCTGCATTAAACTTTAATTGTTGCTACTCCCCTGTATTCCCACAATGTTGTGGGTCTTATGGTGGGAGTGGTAAGAAGCTAACCCAGTTATCTACTACCTTGGCTTCTGCTCCAAAGGAAACATTGTAAAGGCAATTCATTCGGAGCGGCAGAATCATCTACTACTGCGAGGGATTCCTTCCTTGTCCTAGTCTAGTGTTCTGGGATTCCCTCTTCTGGTCAGATAGCAAGGGACTTCAATGTTACTCAGAGAAGTGATATTTCTGCTGTCCTGCACAATCACCCATGATATCTTCGTTTGTCCTTGTTCAAAAACAAATATAAGGATAGGGACAAGGTGCTCTCTGGGAAGACAGAATGGTGAAGTGCCTATCCCTTATCTATCCAGGCCCAAAACAGCAACCATGAAGACGCTCAGGCAGAAGTGCTTCAGAGAGTAAGAAGGAAGAAGCTAGTATTGGGGTAAAAGAACCCCACATTGTTTGAAGGAAGGAAAATTAAATTGCTGGAATGAGAAGTACCATATGGAGGTTACTAACATTCAGAAGAAGGCAAAAATCAGATTTTTTTGATTACTATTGATCAATGAACAGAAAAAAAAAGTTCTTCCCTTGCACCCGCATTCCCAATCTGTATCCGCTTTATAGCATCCCCTTTATAGCATCAAATCTACACTTCTTCAGTCTAAAAGCCATAGTTAAATTATTCCTGGATGAACTACCACAAACCATGAATCATCTTATCAACTCAGGATGCTTCCCCTCATCTCCAAAACCCAATACCCTCTTCTGTGATAAATGATAGGCCTCCTAGCTATAATTCTCCATGTTTAGGATAATATAAAATTATGTGTCATTCATATTATAGGGACACAGGCACTCTCTATTAATAGAAATTAATGCTGCCAGATTGTACTTGGATTGCCTCTGACAGATGAAGCCAAGCAAAAGGCTGGGAGGAGCAATTTGATTCACAATAAATAGATACCAAGATTTATGATCAAAATAGAACATCTTAATGATTTACCATAGCAATGAAACCAATAGGCTGGTGTTTCAATCTGATATCCACAAATTTGTATAATCCTCAGGGTAAAACAATTTAATGTGCTGTCTCTTTTATAGTTACAAAAGGCCTTTCATATGATCAATTATACATAAGAGTATAATAAATGTAACTTTCTTCATACTAATCACATCTAACTTAAATTCTCTTGTTGGTCTTTGGAGTGTATGTAGCATTCCCCATAAAGTTTTTAGTCTCTGCTCTTAGCAAAAGTTAATATGCCCAGAACTTCCAGATAAATCATTCGTACAAAGGTCTTTATGCCCACACAACTATTCATACAATTAAGGGCTTCCTCCTCCTGTGAAAGACCCTTACTTCACACAATAAGCTTGCTCTTTTTTAGTCAACAGCAGTAAACCTACTTTTGCTAAAAGGGCATAATTTGACGGTATGGGACAAAATCCAGGTCTGCAGGTGGCAACCTTCTTGTTTTAAATATCCCAGGTTCTAGACAGTGTCCCATAGATGTTCACATGGCATCTTCATTTTGATTCTTTTTGATGCTATCTTTTTATTTTCTCAGGCTGTTTAATCCTTCATCTTTCAAAAAGCTATGATTGTTTGTTTGTTTTACATCTTTCCAGTATGATTGGCTTTATTTTTGATGTTTTGCTTTGAAAATATCTTGAGCAGAAAGGCATAGTGAGCAAAAGGACTCCATGTGGGAAATGATAAGGAAAAGTAACCTGGTGGTATAAGAAGAGTCACTAAAATAATTTGTTGAATGCTTAACAATTTATATAGACAAGAGATCAGGTTTCTTAGAATCTTATAATCTATTTCATGCATTATTATTCAAATGTTGACTTTAGTTTGAAAAATTTAGCATTTTAAAAAATTATTGATATAAATATTAATCCATGAAACTTTTGTATTCTATGGGAATTTCTCATAGGTAACGATGCATAGAATATCAGCATGAATAGCTCAAAATGGTTGGTTGCCACCACACAAAGGCCATTTTCTTGTAATCAATGGATGATGAATTCTAGATTGTGCTGTAACTAGCAAGCCATTGTGTAATGTTTTTGATGAGTTTTGAACTATCACAGCAATATAATCTACTGGGGGTTGCTGTTCCACATGATTTAGGGATGGATATCTCAACAGCAAAGTGAGACCTTGAAATTCTCTTGGTAACTAACAAGAAACTACTCAGTTCTGCCATTGATATAATATGTGCACAATACGTGCCCCATTTTGAAGCTATTATAATATGTAGATTCTATGTATGTTAAGCCGGGATTTCCACACTATATCCATATTAAGCAATTCTGGTTTAATCAGATAGCAAGCCAGGATGATAACCCAAGGTTAGATTTTAAAATTATCACAAATTAATTAACAATAAGCCACAGTTTTCAAGTTCAGATAAGATTAACTGAAGTATAAAGCCAGAAACTAAACTCTGAAGAAAAAGAGAGACAATGTTAGATTGCTCTGTCTCAAAGAGCTCCTTCTTATGTTCAAGGATTAGTGATACACAACTGGTTCCGCAAAATGCCCAGTGTGTATATACTGCATATCAATGGCTCTATGTCAGACAGCAAGGAAGTGTCAAGTGGTGTACCACAATGTTCTATTTCAGGCCATATTTTGTTCAGCATATTTATAATTACTTGGAAAAAGTATTAAAAGTACAACTATCCAATATACAAATGACACAAAGATAGCAAGGCAGCAAACACCTCTGAGACAGTGTCAGAATTCAGGAGAAGACTGACAATCTGGAACAATGAGCAGAAATCAGCAGGAAAAATTTCAGCAGGAACAAGTGTCAGGCCTTAAATTTGGATAGGAAAAAAAATCAAAGACATGAGTACTTGATGCTGCAAACCATAGTAGGCAGCAGTATCAAGCAGGATCAAGGTGTCTTGGAGGATCATAGGTTGAATATGAGCCAAAATGTGATGCAGCTGTAAAA
Organism: Protobothrops mucrosquamatus; assembly: GCF_001527695.2. NCBI lineage: Eukaryota > Metazoa > Chordata > Lepidosauria > Squamata > Viperidae > Protobothrops > Protobothrops mucrosquamatus. Next base: position 1,216,142 of record NW_015386087.1, on the reverse strand, counting down.
ATAAAGCAAATATAAATCTAGGATGACGCAAAAGAAGTATTGTTCAAAGGAAATAATTTGTTTTTTTCATTCTTTATTCTTGTTTGATAGGATTGCATTTATAATATTGCATCCAGTTCTTGGGATTACACTGTAGGAATGATACTGAGAAATGAATGTGCATTTAGAGAACAGCAACTAAAATGATAAGGTGCCTGGAAAACAGCATTTATAAGGAAGAGTTGGGAGGCACTGAAGAAGAGAATGGTGCTTGAGACTGTTTTTGTCCCATCTGAAAAATCCTGCTCTATGAGAGCTCTATTCAAATAATTATAAAAATATAAAAAGTCAATATTAAAATAAAAAACACTTAAAAAATTAAAATATACAAACTACAGGAAGAGAGTAAAAGGTCAACCACAAAAGGAACCATCTTAGAATGTCTTTGGTTACCTGGGACCCCCAGGTCTGATGAAACAACAAGGTCTTGATGGACTTCCTGAATGATAACGGGGACAAAGCTAATTGACTTGGGGGGGGATGTTCCATAGGGCAGGCACCACAGCGCAGAAACCTATCTCCTGGTACCCATTAAATGTAGGTCCCTGTTGGATGGTCCTCCCATTGAATATTATAGTCATTGCTCCAACTGGAACAACAGATCTGAATGTGACCACTTTTCTATGTCAGACTCTGGATAATTTAGGATATGCCCATGGCTGTCATGGTGGTCATGAACTCCCAAGCCTCCTCAGACTCCATTCCTAAAGAAGGCAGATTGAAGTCTCCCAGAACCATAGATCTGGGGGACTCTGTTGCCAGGCCTGAAATAGAGTCAAGGAGTTCAGGCAGAGAGATTGCTATGCAAAAAAGAGGGTAATACAACAGTAACAATACCAACTGATCCCTACAGCCCAACTTAGTAAACAGGGCCTCACATCCAGTCACCTGTGATGCACCCCTGAAAACAAGCAGTTCCTGGATGACAATCGCCACACCTCCATTCCTGCCCAAGAGTTTGGCTGATGCCAAACCTAAACACCATTGGGCATATTTCTAAAAAGGCTACCTCACCTTCCAGATCTGGCCAAGTTTCAGTAAAACATGCCAGGTTGGCTCTCTTATCATTGATTAAATCACCGGTGAGGGAAACCTTTATTGTAGACCAACTTGGGGTTTAGTAGCAGGCAATCAGAAGCCAGGATCTCTGAATCAGATATCGGGGTAGAGACCAAGGAACTGGAACACAAAACCAATATAGGACAATGTTTCCATGTTCCCTGATAGTGACCTGTCCCTTTCTCCCACCATACCTCCCATGCCCATCATCACCATAATACCATGGTCAAGCTACACACACACACACACACACACACACACACCACTGGTAGCCCCATCTCCAAACTAAATACATTCTGCTCCCCAAGACCAAGAATGAGAAGCTCCCATTGTCTTCATCAGGGAAGCCAAACACCTCAAGGCACTATAGCTTCACTAGTTCTCAGCTCCATCAGGATACCCAGCCACCACTACCAAACACACACAAAGATATGTGCATAGAATCCTATATACCCTCTGACCCACTCTCACTCTGGCTCACACAGTCACAGGTACACTCCTCTGCCACTCCAGTAGCTGATAGTGAGTTTCCTTCATTCATTCACTCCCCAGTTCTCCCCCGCCTCTCACCCAGAAGGATAAACTAGTCCATTCATAACAGCACTACTGCAACAAATAAGGTGGTTACATGTTGTTCTTCCTTCTTCCTTCCTTATCGAAAGGCAGTCAAAGTGACCTCTGCAGGGAAGGAGGTCTACAGTACCTTGCCACTCCACTGTAGCCCCCCTCTCACTGATGCCTGGCCACCAACTCAACCCTCCAATCCCCCAGCATAATAGGTTCAAAATAAAAAAATAGACATCACAAAATTGTCCTAATTGTAAGAGATGTTCAACAATGGGGCAGATTGCCTCAGGAATTGTTAAAACATAGGCAGTCTATTGGAGATGCTGTAGTAATCAATTCCTGTATTGAGCAGAGTTTGGGACCAGATGATCTCCAAAATCCAACCCCTACATTCCATGAAACTATCAAACTTCAAATAATTGTCTGTTTCGGTTCAGTGTAAGACAAATTATAGGACTACTACACCAGTGATTGCTAATCCTAATTTAAACCACAGTATTCCAACCTAACACGACATCAGTTTACTATAATTGACTTATTCTTTTAAATAGACAGAGCTGTTCAGTTTGAAAGATGTTTTCTTAAAGTCTGGCACCTTTTCGAAAACAGGCTGTCATGAAAGGAAAAATGAGCAAGAACATTATAATCTGTTTCGACCATTGTGCTGAGAGAGACATCTGGTAGGCCACTTGGAAGTCAGCCAACTATGAAGACTTCAATTAAAATAATGAACACTTTCTCAGGAGTAGCACCCAACTCATTAAAGAAAGCCCCCAAGTGAGTTCTCATGTCATCCACAGAATACCACTAGAGAAAATAAAGAGACTAGTGAGGACAGAAGAAAAGAAGCAAATAAAAGAGAATAAATGAATAACAATGTTTTTCAGATGCCCTAGGAAGATTTGGACCAAGTAAGAATAGCATTTTCTAACATACTGATTGCAGAATAAAATCAGTGCATGAGATGTACAGAACCAGTCCTGTAAATGCTTCAGTGTCTATATCACAGTCTGTTACAACTTTTCTTCATAAATATATTGACAGAGAAATCTATTAGTTGCAATCATACATTTGGAGGCCCTCTGACTGGGGATGGCTTATCAAATCCCCATATACTTCCAACTCAACACCTTATAAAGTTGCCTCAAGACCTATCCACCAATCCATCAGTTTCCGATGGCTTCAGGACTTTATCTTTACATAACAGTAAAGAAATACTGCCATGTATTAGCACATGTATATACACATATTTCACAATTTAGTATTTATTTTCAAAAGAAAAGAAAAGGAATATTCAAATCAATAAAACGTGTAGTGACAACCACTCTATTCTCTTGTTGAGTGAGAAAGATGAATTTATTTGGATCATGTATTTTTAGAAATAGTTATTACTAGAGACTGTCCAAAGCCCAGTTTTTAGTTCTCAGATGGGACAAGTGACTAAATTGCAATTAAATGGTTAGTAGAATGCAATCTTCAAGTCTTGTGGGGCATGTGGCATCAGATAACTGTAACAGTATCTCCGCATGGACAGTCCTCATCCATTTCTCATAATAATGTTCAGAAAAGTTAGACAGAGAACATTATTCTCTCCAGACCATTTAGAATGACAAATACAAGCAAAGCTCTAACATTTCTGCGAGTGCTTAATAAAATACTCTGCTGAACCTTGCCATCCTAATTTGGACCTCTGGTCATCTAGTAATGGGGTTTAAATTAGAGGCACGGCATTGCAGAATGAGTTGCTGATCAGCCAGCACAGAAGCTTCTTCTCAAGCTCATTTAGAGTTTGGAATGGCAATTGGTTCCTGACATTGTGAGGTCATTACAATGGGCAAATTATTTTAGTGCAGCTCTTTTGAGACCTTGTTATGATGCTAGGATGAGTTAATATTACAGTGGTAAAATGATTTCTATGCATGGCTTAAAGGAAGTGCCACTATAGGACTCTTAGGGTAAAACTAAGTGTAAGATTACAATCTGAAGTGCGAGCACAACACAAGTCTATGGAGATTAGACTCAGTTATGTTGTCAAAACAAAATGAAAAAATGTCAATGCAAGTTATACCATTAAAGTCTGGACTTAAACCTAGGAAAGCGCTGCATTAAAACTGCCACATTACCTTTAAAATCACACTTTCTGCTTCAATATTGCGGCATGACCACTGAGCACTTGGCTCAATTGTCTTACCCCACTGAGGTGCTGAGATGTACCTGAGAGGATTTTTGTAATTACATCAACTGAATAACCTAAATAAAACAGATTTTAAGAAAGCTCATGTTAATGTTACTGCACCTGGATTATATGATAACTCATTCCTCAGTATATTCTGCTCAGAATATATGCTCCTTCCTTTCCAAGGATCACAAAACTGATTAGTACAATCATTTTCACAGGAGCATTCTGGGAGTAGAGAGTCAAAATAGGTGTCAGTTGAGATTGTAAGATCTCCAAAATATGATTGATTAAATTCTGGATAATGGAGAGTTAAACCATATACTAAAAATAGTGGCAAACATACCCTAGTTTACATTTCAAATCTTCACGGGTAGGGCTGTTCCATTTCAGTCTCCACTTCTGCAGTGGATTTTCTAATCTGGCAAATCTGTTCTGTAATTTAAAATTAAAGTTACATAGAAAATATTCCAAATTAGACTCAAGGTATAGAGAATGGTTTTAAACTTTATGAAGCTGAATGGTGCCTTCTATTTAAAAGCATACCATGCTTACAGCAAAGCTATACACCTTCAAAAATAGGTGTTTTTTATCTTTTGTTTCCCAGAATGGCAAGATTACTATACATGATTTCATGTTTATATAAGCAGTATAGGAACCTCCTGGTATCAAAGAAGCCTTTCCTTCTCAAACAATTCAGATCTGACTTTTAAAAAAAGAGAGAGGAGGGAGGGGAAGGGGAAGGGAAAGGGGAAGGGGAAGGAGGAGAAGAGAAGAGAAGAGAAGAGAAGAGAAGAGAAGAGAAGAGAAGAGAAGAGAAGAGAAGAGAAGAGAAGAGAAGAGAAGAGAAGAGAAGAGAACTTTTGACCATCTCATTAGGGAAAAAAGGAAGACTCATCTACTACTACAATATATTTTTTTCTAAGGAAGGACCACCTCTAGCTAGACTTTATTCCAGCTAGTGTTTCTCCCATGATGTATCCACTCTAGTGAAATGGCCAAGTTTGCTTCCAGCAAGATCTACTTCAAAATTCTTTTTCATTGCTATTCAATATTTGATTGTAATATTAATAATAATTATGCAGTTTCCCTTTAATATTACATTTTAGAGGCTACGATTTTGGGTCAAAGCCTGAAAATCCTTCTCCTGACCTTTCTAATGTTTCCTGGGGATGCTCAAGGCCACCCCTGTCCTTGGATTATATAAGCTGTTCATAATATCATCTGTAGGGGAATGGATGACAGCAGGAATTGACTGGTGTAGAAAGTCCTTTGAAGTGATATCCCTAATACAGGATGATGAATAATATGAGTTCCATTTTACACAGCAAAGTGTGCTAGGTTGGCATTGGAGACCCCCTAACTTTCTTTCAACCTTTGAAATATCTTTTGCCTTATTCTCCAAACCTTTCTGAAAGGATAACAGCATGATCTACCTCCTGAATCCATCTCAAAGTAATGCATTAAATCACCACCACTATGAACATATAGGTGTCTTTCTGATAAGGCCATGTGTATGAAAGACAAGCCTATAAAGTGATTCATTCTTATCAAGAGCTCCATATATGCACCAGTGTGCTCACAAAAGTCAGATACGAATAGGTTTTCCATTTTTATTTTTCAAAGTAAGAGTAGGACCATGTACATGAAAGAAATTGTAGGAAGATTTGCTTCCTTTGTTGAAACATCAGATGCCATTCCTTCTAGATGGGAAAGCTTTTTATGTGGTTTCAACCCATAAAAAAGGCAAGTAAAATCAGATTTCATGGATTGCTGTCATGTACATTAACCTTGTTTTCCTGGTTGATTGTTAAAAATCAAATGCATTACTTTGAGTTTTAGACTTAGATTATTACAATATGAATTCAAAGGAATTTGGAGAAAAGTGCACACTTAAATGAAAATGAAACCCTTAAATACATTTTTTTTCAAATTACCATTTAGATATTCTAAACAGATTTTCTTTGTGTTGTTTTTTATTGTTACTGCTATTATTGTGTCTATTCTTGTAGAAAGGCTTGATGACAAAAGGGTAAAATTGTGAAAATGTGTTAAATCTCATGTCTTGTATATGTAAGAACTACCAGATCTGAACTACAAAAATTCAGATTACAATTAGATGGCTGCAAAGAGTTAGCAGTCACCCAGATCTTTGTTACTCAACTATCCAAAGAGTTACTTAGTTATGTACAAATTATCTGTAACACTGCTTATATCGATTAAACCTGTGTGTGATGATACATTAATTAGAATAAAGAGTTATTCCTGAAAACTCCACAGCTTTACTTCTGAATGATTTGTCATCAGGGTAGTATAAGTTAAGACCTGTTCAGTAATGTACCAAATTTAGCCTCAGAGATGTAATCTTCTTTAGTAATTGTCTACTGTAGCAGAGCCTGATAGAGATAACACCATTCTGCAGGGTATTGATAACTAATCTTGCTAATCTCTTCAGTTCCTGAAAATCTTATATAAAATATAGCAGAAGACCCTTCAGCTAGTGAACAATTCCCTTTATAATGTGCTGATCAATAGAGATCTTACTTGAATTCAGAATCTAGAACTTTGACAGCATTGAAACACCAATAGGCCAGGCTACTTATTTCTCAAATTTGACTCATGTTTGATTAAAAACTGCTTTAAGCCCTTCAGAGCAGATGGTCTCCTATGCTTTGTTCCATTCCACTGATAGCCCTAGCTCTGATTGGTTGCAGTACCTGGCACGCTCCTCCCTTCCAACAGCTCTGGGTAGCCATTTTGTTCTCAGCTGCCAGGCTGCTACATTTTTTGCTGATTGGCAATTGCTCATTGCTTTTTTTATTTACTTCTTTTGTATTTGCTCCAACATTATCCATTAAGTCAATGAATTATCCTTGACCCTAGATGCTCATGCTCCCGTCAGCTCCCAACAGGCACTTTTGGGGTTTCTGCCCAGGCTAGGTAGAGCAAGCTCCCCTTGCTTCTCCAACCTTGCCCATAACACCACAAATCTTCATTTCCCCTTTCTTCCCTTTAATTTTTTAAAACATTTTTAAATTGCAACCTAAAGCAATTTAAAAGCAATATTATTACTTGATTTTTATGAAGCTGAACCACAAGTAAAGTTTCCATGGATATGGAAACAAAGAAACAATGTGTTCCTATAATAATAAGAAGGAATAACCTTGAGGAAGAGGAAGAGGAGGAGGAGGAGGAGGAGGAGGAAGACCTAGGTCAACACAACAATAATATAAAAGAAATCTGAGTCCCAGCCAGAACTGCAACCCAAGACAAAACCCTCCCTAGTTCTCACAAAGGTTCTGTTACTGAGGCAATGGCAAACCACTTCTGAAAATCCTTGCCAAGAAAACTGCAAGGCCTTGTCCAGGCCACCTTCAAGAATCAGAACAATGTAACTCCTTGAAAAGTGGTATTAACATGCATGGCTTTCATTTCCTAGGGTGGAAGAGCAGATGTTCTCTAATATTTTGATTGTTGCAGGTCAGATCTATATTATTATCCAAAGAGGGGAAAAAAAGAAAAGATCTGTGTTAGTGTTGAAGGAAATAATGTGGGAAAGAAAAAGGGAAGACATCCCTGTGTGCCAGCAAAGGCACAGTGACTAAGTGAGAAGGGAATAATTCCCCCCCCCCAAAAAAAAGATTGATACTGGGAGACCAGCCCAAAGAGAAGCAGCTGATTGAGATCACCTTTTCTGCAAAGTTGGGGAACGCAAGAAGCAGGGGAGTGGCCTATTAGGTATTCTGGTCTATTATCTGTACTGAGCATCAACTGGGCCCCAATGCCAACTGTCTGCAATGTGAATTAAATTTTTTGATAAAATAGACAGGAACAGGGTGAGAGACAAGCAGTTTAAGCTGCAGGGTGAAATTGTCCAGAGGGCCTCTACACTGCCTAGAAATTATGGGAGTTGAAGTCTGAACACATCTGAATGGCACCAAGTTGGATAAGACTGTTGTCTTTATACTACTTTCCCCATTTTTCCAGAAAAACTGAAAAGAAATACAGGAAGCACAGTGAGAACCAATAGGGTGGGGACAAGGAGGCATTTTAACAGATTTATGTTTTACCATCCAAAATCATCTCAGACCCAACTGGTTTTAATAGAAACAAACAAATAGATTTGTTTCTTTGCTTAAATTCCTTCCCTCCTGCTTGTCTGTAAAGCAGTGTATGGAACATGACTCATAATAATGATACTGTAAAATCCAAGCTGATATGTTCAAATCAATAGGGCATGAATCAGAGCATTAAAGAGTTTTGAATCTGAAAACATTTCCTGACATAAAGCTTCACTTTCTAAGAAGGGTGCATATAGATCTTCTGAAACAAACAGGAAGGAAGGAAGAAGAAAGGAAGGAAGGAAGGAAGGAAGGAAGGAAGGAAGGAAGGAAGGAAGGAAGGACACTCTGATGCCATTAACTTTGGGAGAAATGGAGACTTGTAGTCCATAATCTGAATGTCGTAGCGTTCAATCTCATTCTAAAAATTTGAGCTCTGGAGAGAAAGAGATACCAATAGGCAGCCAAAGTGTGGGTGGAGGAAGTCCTTTCTACCATGCTGAAGGAGGGAGCACAGCATGAAACATGATGGTGAGTAGAAAATGACCAATGATAAAAGACTAAGCAACACTCCCATTAGCCTTTCATTCAGGATTTTGCCTTCTTTAACAACTTAGGTTAACAGAAGAGTAGCAGGCTTTTCAAAATGGCCCCAGAAAAGGCTTAATTATTTGTCCCTTTCTAAATTCTTCATTCGGCCCTGCAAAATCTTCTTTGGACTTTTAAGAAGTTAAGGGTAAAATGCATTCTGAAGCCTGTGTAGCTTAGTCCTAAATATTCACGGTAATTGAAAATGTTTACGACAAGTGCGGAAGCAGCATTTAATACCAAGCAGGCCTGTGAGTATAGCTCCCCATGCACCACTTAGAAAATGGACCCTGATACATCTCTTTATCATTTTACTTAAGGCATTGTTAATGTGGAATAAGCATGTCTCCAAAGGAAAGGAGTGCTTCTCAAAAAGTAGCCCTGCTTAATGCTAATTATTGATCTTTGCGGAGGTATCTCGTGCCAAACAGCTCATATAGTCTTCCTTGAAGCCCTGAGAAAGCAAGCTGCATTTGCTTTTGGCAAGTTATGGACCTGCATATTTTAAACAGTGCTAATAAGAAGCAAATCCTAATAAATAATCTACATCAACCATCTTTGGATTTAATACACTTTTAGTGATATTGAACCAAGTATTTAGAGTTGAAGAAGAAGAGCTATGTAAGGTAAGGGCCTCCAAAAGTTGAAAACTGCACAACTCGATTTTGAAAACAATTTTTTGTTATTTTGTTTTGCCTTGTTATTATATTTTCTACCCCATTTATTTTATCTCTAACTACAATACTACTTCTGAAAAAATAGTAGTATAGGCTGGTGTGTCAACTAAACCAGTTTTGAATTCAGAGAATGACATGCAGAAGGAAAGGCAATAGGTTGAACTGTAGCAGGGCCTGCTCTCCCTTACATCCTTGAATGGACCCTTTGAATTCTTCTTGGGAAGATCAAGATCAAGTCCAACATAGCTGGATTGTGTTAAGTTGGTAAAAGCTGAAATAAAGCATAAGAATCAATCTGGTAGACATAAAGTTAGGAAAGTCTAGATTTGTTGCATTCATTTTGTTTTCTGAAAATATGCGAATCAGTTAATGCTAGAAATTAAGGAATTAAAACCATGTTCACACAACAGGTTTAACTAAGTCATATTGGGGTGGGGGGGAGGAGGTCTTAAGGATGTGGTGCAGAAAGGTTGCTTTTAGCTCTAGTTTGTTTGGTGACAAACTACCTCCCTAAAGTCAGCTAGTCTGCATGAAGCAAACTACAGTACTTGCCAGATGATTTCCCATCTTTTATCTGTGTGATTGACAGACTCTTCAAGGCCTTCCATCTCTGCACACCATTCTGGGGTAAGTGTAAAAAGAAGTAAAACAAATGCGGAGGACACCATGCCGCTCACCCCCACCCTCTGCCATTCACACCATGGATTTCTGTTTAAAACATTCCCTTGGGGGTTGAAATAAAATTGCAAGAAGAAAGGACAGAAGCAATAATCTCTCTTCCTCATTTGTGGTGGCTTGGAACACTTAACAATGGTTTCTAGATCACTGATTTGAGTCATTCTCTGCTAAAGGCTGACAGCAAACAGAGTAAGTCAACTGACTGGAAGACAGGACTAGGTCACTGATATTGGGAAAAATAAACTTAAATTTCAATAAAAGCAATGACTTGTATTGAACTCTTTGGCCACATAAAAACAGATCATCATCATCATCATCATCACCACCATCATTACAATTAATAAATAAATCATAGCATGCCCTTCAGGATATCTATATTCTCTTATTGTAGTTACATATAACACATATATTACATTGTTTATAATGCAAATTGTGAAATGCCTGGCTTTAAACAAATAATATGACTTTGGCATGTATGGAATATATGAATGCAAAAACTCCTACAGGCATATACATTTTCATCGTGTCTATTCCATAGGATTCTGAAAGATTATAGAGAGCCAGAGAAGAAAAGAAACAGAAAAGAAGTAGAAAAGTTTCTTTATGTCTTGCTGTATTTAGAAATTTGATTTTTTTCATAGGCATTGACTTGCCATCAGGCATTAACTTACTCAGTCCAGAACTAATTCTAATGGTTATTATAATCCTTTGTCATTTTTTCTTTGTGAATATGACAATGTAGCTGAAGATGTCTGAAAACGTCATCTGAAATAATTATTAATTAATTATTAATGAGTAAGATTGTCAGTGGATAAGAAAGACCAAAATTATATTAGTTTTTTAATGCCCAATTTTTGGCTAACTGTTAAGTAGGTACTTAAAAATGTTCTGAAGTAAAGATCTGCACTCGTGCAAAATGTTTTTGAAAAAAGCTGCACTGAAAAGTTAAGACATACAGTCTGGGTCTGTGTATTTAGCTTCATTTGCTTAGAAGTAACCCATAATTTTATTGGTGTTTCCAGCTCCAGGGAAGTTTCCAACAAAAAATATAGCAGATACAGCTTACAGCCTTCTGCTGTAATGACCCTCATCACAGAAGAACAAGGAATATGTGGACACTGAGGCCAGGTTGGCATGTCATCTCTAGCTATTATGTTTGCAGTTGAACTGTTGCTGTAGGCTAATGGTAGCATATAACCAGTATGCTGTTGGGATATAGAAGTGGTCACTTATTGATGCGTTTTTAACTGAGTTTCAGATTGTTCTGGTTTTACATTTATCTACAAGTTGAAATTTTACTGGTATTTTATTATTGCCTTTTTCACCCTTATTTTTAATGTAAAGGTGAATTTGAAAATGAAAATGAAAATTTTTTAGCAGAGTAGGGTAGGATAAGATAGGATAGGATAGGGAAGGGTTAGGGTTAGGGTTAAGATAACATAAAGATAGATAAACAATTAAGGAGAAACTTCCTAATAGTGAGGACAATTAACCAGTGGAACAGCTTTCCTCCAGAAATTGTGGGCGCTCCATCGCTGGAGATTTTTAAGAAGAGACTAGACAGTCACTTGTCTGAAATGGTATAGGTTCTCCTGCTTGAGCAGGGGGCTGGACTAGAAGACCTCCAAGGTCCCTTCCAGCTCTATTCTATTCTAAAGTTGAGGTAATGATAGAGCTAGCTATAGAGAAAGCGATACAGAGAATAGAAATAGGGATATGGGTAGGGAGATAAAGATAGATAAAGATAAAGATAAAGATAAAGATAAAGATAAAGATAAAGATAGATAAAGATAAAGATAAAGATAAAGATAAAGATAAAGATAAAGATAAAGATAAAGATAAAGATAAAGATAAAGATAAAGATAGAATTATTTTAGCTATGGCATTCTTACAAAGGAGAACAGAATGTTAGTGGCATTCTCATGGGCAAATGGAGTGCATTCTTAACTTATTTACTTCCAAGGTGGTTTCTTTCATTGTACAATAAGCTTTCCAGCAGTTTACTTTCTCTCACGCATTTCCCACATTTCAATTAAATCCCAAGGCAAGATCCTGGGAGGGATCTCTTCTCATTAGTCTGTTTCAGTATCAGTGTTACCTTCAGTGCTAAGGGGAATCCTGCTGGAAAAAATTCTCCTACCCCTGGAGAAGTTCTTTGTCCTCAAATGTGTGGAGTCTTTCAAAGGGCCTTTTGTGCTCAAGATAGAATGAGAAATTGCTTTAAGTTTATGAGAATTTCAGATATGTGCTCCAGTTGCATCCTTTTGGGGTTCAGATTGAATGAGCTTTGAGATATGAGACTGAGGATAGTCAGGCTATTCCAGGGCAACCAAGTAACCAATTCTTGTTGTGCCACTTTTAGTTGATATTTGCTGTGAAAACAATGGCTTTTGGATAGCAAAGGGCTGACATAACACAGATGGAAAATACCATATTGTGGCAGCTGGGAAGATAATGTGTGTTACCAGTAAATTCACAAAGGGAAAAATGCTGAAATGCTTTAAAAATGCAGGTGCACAAATTACACACACCAGGAGCAGCAGTGGCATTTTGTAATAAACCCTAAGTTTATTTGCCACCATTGAACACATACATGTTCACAGCTTCTACAGAGAAGCATGTGGAACACTCTCCAAGAAATAATTTGCACAAAAGGTAACTACAACTTGTTAATTTGTAAATACTCTTTTCCTATAGATGCCTTATGTGCTGATGCTTCCGGGAATTTGATAAATATCATATTTACCCAAAATTCCCTAATATAATAAAGAAAGAAGAATCAGAAAGAAGCTTGTTTGACCCCTTTGTCATATTCACAACTAATCTAAAATTATTCTTCCTTTTTAAAAACAAAATGGAAAATATTATTTCTTTCAAGTAAATTCTGCAAGTGTTATTTTATATCATTTAAGTTTTAAAAAAGAAATTGGTCCCACAAAACATTAACCAAGAGCATAAGTAATCATGGTTCAAAAATTTTCTGAAAGCAAGAATTAATTCTAGTAAAAAGAAATTAATTAACTACAATGCATTCCATTTTGTGTATTTAGAATGGCAGGTTGTGTTGTTGGATAAGGAAGACAATAAATTAACAATTAGCAGCAAGATGGATGGACTCAGTTACTCAATTACAAGAACGACCAGGTTAGAGACAAACTATCACAAATCTCTCTCCCTCTCTCTCTCTCTCTCTCTCTCTCTCCCTCTCTCTCTCTCTCTCTCTCTCTCTCTCTCTCTCTCTCTCTCTCTCTCTCTTTCTCTCTCCCTCCCTCCCTCCCCCCTCTCTCTGCAATTCTGGTTAGCAGGAGCTCCATAGTTTGTCAAAACTGAGATTTAAGAGATGAATTCTGTCAAGGATGAACCTGTGGCAGCTATGTGTCTCTGCATTTCAACTTGCCTTTAGAGTAAGGGGGTTAGATGGAGTGGGTTAGATGGAGAAATGAAACTTCTACAATTCCACTGAGAGCCTGAAACCTTTTCAAGGACACTATAAGAAGTGTGGATTTGAAGCAGATGGTTCCCATAACAAAGTGAAGTTATTTATATGAACTACATAACACGTTGAGGATTTGGCTGGAAAAAGTATTGCTTAAGTCTATGATTTGGTGTTGGAACCTCAGAGTTAGTTTTGCTTCAACATTACCATGCAGTGTATTCAATAAAAAGTAAGATTTTTGGAAACAGAATGAACCTGGAGTTTTATTTGGATTCTTGAGTTGGATGTTGACAAATTCAATCTTGAGACTTTAAGCTGCTCAGTCTTGGCCTAATATAGAAGACAATATTTTGACTACAAGCCCCCAATAGGATAACATGGATAGAACAAAGTGGTGCATAATGACATCATGACTGAAGTGGGGAAAAAGAGTTGGCAAAGAGAGCTGGCCGCTTGTCTTTAGGACCTCTTGTCCTCCTGAAAAAAGCATTTCTCAGTAGCTTTTGCTTTCCTCTTGCACAATTATTTTTCCCCTCAGAAGAATTAGTAATTCTTTTATGAATGGTCATGAATTCGTTAAAGATGAAAGATACAAGATACTTTGTATAAAGATACAAGATACTTTGTATCATGGATCCTATCATTCAATTGAGATGAGGGCAGATGAAATTGGTGAGTGAGTTCAAGTCCTGCCCTAGGCCAGAAGCCAACTAGGTGACTTTGGGGCAGTCACACTCTCTTTGGCCTAGGAAGAAGGCAAACCCTTCTGAAAATATTTCAAAGAAAACAGTAGGGATTCATTTGAGGAATTAACACTGACTTGAAGGCCTATACACAAAATAAATGTTACATAGGTTATTTTAACATTGTATTAGTTCTTCATTGTAATTCATTGAATTCTACTAACTTGTATTGCACTGCTGCTAAAATCATTTCAAAAGTCGTGGTAGGCCAAAGTAATTTTTAAAAAAGCATATTACTCATACTGCCATCATAAACCTTTTGAAATGGGGCAAAAAGCTTTACCAGTGTTTTCTCTTCCAGAACTTATTTTCTTAATTCAATGTGCTCCTGATGGTTTGGATCATTACATAAAGTCAGTATATCTGATGCTGTTAGTTATGGAAGATGTAGTACATCCATCTGGAGAGCATCAGGGTGCGGAAGGTTTTCCTAGAGCTTTAAGTATTATAAGATAAATCAGGATACAATTATCTTTTAGTATTGACATGTCCTCCTTGTTATGTAAAATAGATTGCTTGGACAGTTATTATGTACATATTAAATAAAGCATTTTTTAAAAAAAAAATGACTACCAATGCTGATCTATGTCACAACTTGACACATAACTTTGAGGAAGGTCACATAAACACATTTCTTTGCCTGCAAGTCATATTATTTAATTCCCTATGTTCTGATCAGTTGTAGATGGATTCCAGTTGTCCTGGGAGATTTGCCTTCAAGTTCTGCCAGATAAGAAGATACTTGGGTTCTTGATATTTTATAGTTATCAGAATCCTTCAAACTATGGCTTTTAGCCCAACCAGTTTTCTGCCTATTTTGTTCTGATTGAGATTTAATTTGCTGGTGGTTCTCAAAGGAGATAGACTATATTTATTTATTTAACTTGATATACCACCAATTATTGAAGCTTCTCAACGGGCTTGTTTTCTATATGATCTAATGTGAAAAGTGTGGAGGAAGGGGAGCTCCTGGAAGCTTCCAGATAAATATTTCTCATGCTGGAGGCACATTAACTGTGTGCTCCTATTGCGTATGTAGATTGAAAGCGCAGAGCAAAATATCTCAGTATTTAAATCTTCCTTTGCCTCCTGCTTATAAAGTAGCATAACAGTTTCCTGAAGAAAAGAAGATTATGATTTTAGCTTTAGAGCAAAAGCAGTCAGCTTGGGGGTAGAGGGGAATAAATCCTCCAAATTTATTTCATAGAGAATTACATTACTTTCAATAGTAGGAGGTACACAGAATAAGGCTATTAGGGGAGAAGCCGGGGCAAGTATTTTGACCCCTATTTAATGTGTTGGTACTTGAACAAACTTCATTTTTGTCCTCTTTGTCAAAAATTGCCCAAATCGTTGGAAACTCCTCTTCGTTTGAAAATTCTACTCTGATTTGCTTTGTAGATTTTTTTTTTAAAAAAATGTTATATTCTATGCCTGGAATGAAGAAAAAAAAGATTTGGCTTGAATTACAGGGCTATCTTGGCAGAAATAAAATAAAAGAATAGGCAAGGACAGCTGCTCTACAACAAGAGGGAGGTATGTTTTTTCTGGCCCCTGAATAAAACTGAATTAATACCACAGTCTTAGGCCTTAGGTTTCTAAATCTTAATAACCCTGAGTTTTGAGTCAATGACAGGAGTAAGTGGAATTCTCTATGTGTAGCAGAATGAAAGGAACACTAGTCTTACTGAGCCCTGCATTCTGATACACTTAATCCGATCACTGAACCCTCCTCTTTTGATTGATGGTCATGGAATTAGGAAGGCCAAAAATTGCCCAAATCTTAGAGCCATTTCTGCATGAAATGAAACTACACCAGGGTGAAATTGATGCTGGACATTAGTGATTCCAAAATGTTGACTGTGTTCAACAGCTGGGCTGATTTATTTCAACTTATGGTGAACACATTCATTGTTATTGAAGTATTATCATTAAAGACTGAAAGAAATGGACAAAAACATAGGAATATGAACACAGGCACACACACGTGCACATACTTTTGTAGTTTGTTCATTAGGCTTGAACACTAAGCAAACATTTAAAGTCAGCTGAGAATGAACACTGTGAACTATAGTCTGTCTAGTATGAATTGAGCAGGTCAGGACTCAGAGAGGTGCTAACAGGGCAGGGCCACAGGCAGAATAAGTCAGGATGACAAATTAACCTAGTTATACAAAGCCAACGAAAACAACCCATAGTTAGGAAAAAAAACCCTAAAAAATACAGGACCGTATCAATGCTCAGGAAAAGATAATTGTTCAAGCATGGCTTAATGAAAACAAGAAGCCCTCTTATAGTTTTTCACATCCAAGAAGATCTAATGTGGATCCTGAGTAGACAAGCAGAGACAGCCCAAGGCTGAAATACATTAAGCTATCTAAAGTAGGCACTGGAATCTTAGATCTTGCTGGTTTACAATTGCAATAATCCCTTCCCAACATAAATTGTGTAGGATAAGATTATATGTTGAGAAACATCTAATGCAGCAACCTCTTTATTGTTTGAGTCTAAACAATGGTATATATAGTCCACCAGTTAAGCAGTCTGGAAGCAAACAAAACAAAGCAGGATTTTAAAAAAGAAATCCAGGATGAGAAATAGAGCTCATTTTTGGAACTCGGAAGTCTTTTGCTTCTTCAAGTCAACCTCAACTTTTAGTGAATAAATGGAAATACAGCTGATTTGCTATTGTATTTTTCTGTGACTTTTTTCAAATTCTTGTCTTCAGCTATAAAATTTCCTGGTGATCTTTCCAACAGAATTGGAATAAAAAAAGAATCCATACACATTGGAAGTATAGTATTGATTTCAGTATTCAGCTGAATGTGCTTACCTCTATAAGAAAGTATTTTTGCAATTATGATTATTATGATTTGAAGTTTCTTAAATTTTGTATTTTTATATCCAGGTACCATGCTAGACTTATGCAGCCAAGGCATAAATATAATACAAATTAAAAATATTTTACACTTCTGTAGGTGAATAGAATTCACTATTAGTCAAGCTAAATCATATGGTCACAAATATTATTACATATGAACTTTTAAAAAGCATGAATGTCTGGAATTAGAGATCACAAGTTCTGAGGAGGGGGTTAAATAAGATTCGCTTCCTTAAAAAATGTTAGCAAATGTGTATTGCACTTATATAAAGTAAATGATCTAGGATATGTATTGTTTTCTGTGCATCTTTATTGCAGATTAACTTTAAAGATAATATATTGTGTCTTGATATCAGCCTAACATGTTCACAAAGCAGTGTGTTGTTTGGCTACACACCACTATTTGCCTGTCAGTGGTATACTGAAATAAAGGTATAAACCTAGATTCTATCTCAGCAGTAAGTTAATGATCAATGAATTCAAGAGACCCTGTCTTGAAGAACAAAACTATTGTGCAGCCATAGGAATGACACTGGTGCATTTATGACACAGTAAGACTTCGGATCAGAACTGCAGGATCTAGCCATAACAGTATGGTAGCTCAATTCATGCAGTCACAGTACTGTAGAGATTAATGAGGTTTGGACATAGTAAACTTTCATCAACTCCAAAATTCTTAGTTTTAGGATGTTTTCTCCCCCATCCTTTAATTTGTAGCTAGGAATTCCTCCTAGATAAATAATTGAAGTACATCTCAAGCATGAACTGGCTGATATACTTTGTAAATAAGAAAAGTGATATCATGGATCCCACAGAGGAGAACACTAAGAGTTAATTTCTGGTTACTGCCTTAAATATGTACTACCAATATTACCTAGGATGCTGACTTCTTGAGGAGCTCTGCTTCTATGCAGCCCATCAACTGGACAGAGCCAAGGAAAGGAAAGGCTCAGTGGTGGGATTCAAATATGTGAACTATCTGTTCTCTGTGTGGATGCCATTTCCCAAAGTCCATTCTGGGCCTGGGCAACAAAAAATTAGCTACAGGTTCTGCCAAAGTAGTGCGAACCGGCTGAATCCCACCACTTGAAAGGCTACCCTAGAAGGTTCTTCATTAAGATACCTAGAGAATCTATACCAATGCTTCTTAACCTTGGCAACTGGAAGATACATGAACTTCAAGTCCCAGAATTCTCTAGCCAATGCTGGCTGGGAAATTCCAGGAGCTGAAGTCCCCGTGTCTTCCAGTTATCAAATTTGAGAAGCACTCTCCTATATATTTGGTATTTCTCTTCTCTCTTGCTCTGGTCTATTATTTTTACAGAAGTCTTTAATTCAAAATCTTCTCTGTTATTTTACATTTGTTTTATTTGTTACCTAAATAAAATCAATTTCTTAATTCCTTGGGCTCAATCTACCTGTTCAAATATTTTGCTAATAATTAACTAATTGTTAAATGCTATCATTAATTCTCAAGCATTTTACTTTCAATATTTTTACCTAATTGTTCTACTGAAATGCAGAAGTGTAGGACTACTATTCTTTAGTGGTATTGTTCTCTGCATATTTAGTGCTTAGTTGTTGTTTTTAATGAAAAGACAGAACTGAATGCCCGAACTGAAGTCTGCCTAGAAAATCAGTAAACTATTTCTCACAAGTGCATAAAGACTCTTTTTTAAGCCTAATTACTATGTTCAATGCCTGCTCTGTATTTTGTAAAGTCTTTATAGGATGTATTGTTAACATATCTCAATTTGTTTTCCAAGGCACTGTCACTATGTTCATTTTAAGTTCATGCCATAAAATCATCCAGAAGGAAAATGCAGTGGAAAAATATTGTAGAGTTCTGGTATGTACTGTTCATTCATGCCCTTTCTTGTACACTTGGAATGAGCAGATGGACAGACACTAGTGACAAAGGTGAAAAGCAAGGTGATTAGTATTATGTCTTGTGATGTGAGCCAGGATACCTTTGAACTTGTGAACTCTGAAGAACTGATATAATTGTCTGTAGTATGAGCCTTGACATCGGGCTCCTGTAGGCAGTTTGGAGGGTGAACTAGATAAGGGAAATTATTAATGTCTCTTTGAGAGAGGGTGCTGTATTGCTATTACAGAATAATACTTATTTTATGGCTACTGCATTGGTTGCCAGTAGGCTTCCAGGCCCAATTCAATAAGATCAATAAAATCCTATATGGGGGTGAAACTGGACTATTTTATAGGGTCCCTTTTTTACAATGATTCTGTTCATGCTACAGATACTCTGATTAAGATTCTGTCACCATGTAAATTGAAGAGGATATGAGACGTAAGACAAATCTTTTTTTCAATAGTAATTTTATTAAAAATTACAATTTCCAACAATAAAAACTAATACAAACTAAAATATAAAAATATAAGATGTTTTTGTTTGAGA
Source organism: Protobothrops mucrosquamatus (assembly GCF_001527695.2). Lineage (NCBI taxonomy): Eukaryota > Metazoa > Chordata > Lepidosauria > Squamata > Viperidae > Protobothrops > Protobothrops mucrosquamatus. The sequence goes on along the minus strand of NW_015386087.1, from coordinate 1,196,818 downwards.
CGGTGTAGGTTCTCCTGCTTGAGTGGGAGGCTGGACTAGAAGACCTCCAAGGTCCCTTCCAGCTCTATTCTATTCTAAGATGCAAAAATTTTATAAAAAATGTAGAAAAGAAAAAAATAATATAGTAAAAAGAAAAATATATAAAGAAATGAATTACCTTCTAACTATAAACAATTTTAGGAACTTATTACCTTCTCTTAAAAAACAACAAATGATCCCTTCTTCTCATGTCCCTTCTCTTACAAATCCATAAAGCCTTGTTATTCCATCTTGATGTCAACAAAAGTCCCTTAAGAAGTAACTAGAGATAACAGCATATCTATTTTAATATTGATCAAGTAAACTAAATATATATATCTTCATTCAGTAATCTTGATCTTTAATCCCTTCAAATGGGTCCTAGAGCATGAGTGTCCAACCTTTTGGCTTGCTTGGGCTGCATGAGTGAAGAGGAATTGGGCTGCATATAAAATATATAATATAATTAATGTATATAAATTAGAAACTTCCTTTTTTTTACATTTTTTATTACAACTGTGGGGCTGAATAACTAACTGTCCAGGGCTTCATGAATCATGAAATGGACACGCCTATCCTAAAACTTGCTTTCTTTTCATATTTGTTTGTCCCTTCTCACAAAATTCTTCAAAGCTTTTACCAACTTCTTCTGTAAATACGGTATAGGAAATTATCCAGATTTCACTCTTGGTTTGTTATTTGTATATCCCTTTTGATTATTATCATATCAGCCAGTTTCATTTGTAGGTCCATTGTAAAATCTTTCTCCATATCCTTCTTGTAGCCTGGCATTTTTAAATCTACTTTCAAAGCAATCATCGTCATGTCAGGTAATATAGGTTCCTCTTCCATAGCACCTTTTAAACTCAGTCTATCTACAGAGGCTCTTAAAATTAACTTCGAGATCCATTGTTCAAAAATATATTTCAGTAAGTCCAATGTTAAAATATTTTGCTTCATTCTATATTTGTTAGTCAAGTTTGAGTGTTCTTCTCCTTTAATTATAATATTTAGTTCCTTCTGGTTTCTTCTAGTGTCCAATTTTTAAAATATTATTTTTAAGGGATTCAAAATAGAAGCATTTTCTCATGAGAAGGATTCTCTCTAATGCAGGGGTCCCCAACCCTGGTCTGTGAACCAGTATCAGGCCGCAGCATGCCAGCAACTGGGCTGCACAAACAAGCAAAGCCCCATCCACGAGATGCAGGCAGCACACAAAACCACACACCCTCCGGTCCATGGAAAAACCTCTCACCCCAGAACTGGTCCCTAGTGCCCAAAAGTTTGGGGACCTCTGCTCTAATGAATTCCAAATTATTTCAAATTTATCTGGACCCTTAGTCCAGTTGAACTTTCTACAAGAAATGTTTTAAGCACCCTTTTGCTGTGGATTCCAGAAAAGAAAAAGTCCTTAAACTTGTATTTAAAACTTCTTCCACTAAGGATTGAAAGAAATTCACCTGGTGCTTTTAATTTATCAATCCAAAGATTCCTAATAGCTGAAAAGCAATTTCTGAAAGCGATTATAAAAAGTATACAAACCCACACCCTTTTAAAGTCTGCAGTTTGAGCAAGCTGGCTATTTTCTCGTCTCCCAGAGATGTGAACCTGCCAGAGACTGCTGTCTTGAAAACTCCTTGTGGGGAGATATCTCCCCACTATCTCCAGCACTTGCAGATGGTCTCAAGTCCTTGTCTGCATTCTACCTTGGTCATCTTCAGTTCATCTTTTTTCCCCCAGGGAGGCAGATCTTTTCCCCATATAAGGCAGATCTTTTTAATGGTGTTTCTAACTTTTGAAATACATTGTCTTTGTGGGGTGGTATAAACTGTGGTAAATAAATAAATACATAAATGGATTACAACAAAAGATTCCAGATAGTAATGGAACATCCGTGTAGATATAAATCTCAGTAGACCCTAGCCTTCAGTATGGAAATATACTCTGAAGCGTTTCAGAGGAGTTGAATGGGCGACTGACTCAACAGCTTTGTTCATGAGAAGGCAAAACTATTCTGATAGAAGGAAAACAGAATAGTAGTTCAGATTAAGGGTAAGGTTTAATCGTAAGCATTTGATCCTACCATATCTTTAAGATTAGAAAATTCTGGGGCAGCTTGCCCTGCCCTTGTTGCCTACTAGATATAGAGTTCAATTTTCACAAGGTCCATGCCGACTGAGGAACTCTGGAAGAAGTTATGCACACTTCTGAATTGGGGAAGGCTGAATTAGCCTAGTTTGATAAAGTAGTACTAGCAAATGTCGACATATACACTTTTTGGCAATTTTCTTATGATATGACATAGAATTTAGTTGAACCCACAGGACAGGAAAACAGTTGTCCGCCATAACCTACTCAATGTTTCTTATCAAGAACAAGGAAAACTCCCCCCCCCAAAAAAAATCCTTTAGACTCCCTTGTGATCTAACAGTAAAACCTACTAATTTCTCTGAATATTAGAAAATTGCACATTTATCATAGTGATTAAGGACAAGCATTTTTCTTTTTAAATCAATGTAATGAATGCCTGGATCAATTATCTGGGAACAGAGCATCATTAAAATGCATTTGTTTTCACTCACAACCATGAATCTGACTGTGCATCTTGTTGCAAGATTTCATGTTGCACAATCTCAAATTGGATCTTTTCCTTAGGCAGCTGTAAATCACCTTGTATTTCTTAATATAACATGACGGTCAAACCAATATGACATTCCATGGTCAAATTTTTCAGTCAGTTCCTTAGTCTTGCTCTTGTAACTGGGATATACACCTCACCAACTATTACAATCTGAACCCAGATTTTCTGCCATATTGGCCATTCTGAAATCATTTTAAATGAAGGATGTTCATAGAATCAAAAAGAGCTGCAACAGACCTTTCAGAGAAGACTTAGATGTCAAGATAAGAATTGATTTACAATAGCTAAAATCTTCTGTTCTGGTTGGTTTTTCTCTGATATACTCCCAGGATTTTTGGTTATGTCGGCTGTTTGAGGTGGGCCAGATCAAAAAATAGAACCCTACTTTATTGTTATACGCTGTAATGACTGACTCTTAGTATCTGACAGCATTTCCCCTTCCCTCCCTCTTACACCAAAGAGAGTCAAGGTAGGGCAATCTTTAATTTCTTTCTCTTGCTTTTTTATTTTCCCATCCTGCTTTATTAAATTACCACATATTATTCTTGAAGGTCATCGCTGTACTTTTTAACATTAACATCTAAACTATAGAAAATCCCAAAAGATATTTGTAATTTTAAATTAAGAATTTTATCTGAACAGACACTATTTAGATTAGGCTAAAAATGTTTAGGATGCGGTCCTAATGTTAATATCAATTGGAAAGTAAGGTCAGAACTACATTTAACTTTAAAGATATAGCTAACACTGTGACTACCTCCATCTTTGTATATTTGCAATATGGACGAAGATCCCAATACATATAGAGGATTTGAGAAAGCTTTAATTCTTTTTCCCCTGATGCATTCTCACTCTGGATTAGTTTTCTGCATGTAATTTACACTGGCCAAGGCTAATTCTTCTACTTTAATGGATCACCTTTTGCCAATATAAATGGCAGACATACGCAGACAAATCTTATAACATTTATCATTTCAGTGGAGCTTATTTCTGAACAGACGTTTGGCGGTTTTTACTGGTGTTTGCATAGTTTTTATTATGCAATCTGATTCCAGTTTTTGCTAGTATTGGATCTGATTTTGTCATAGGATAGTAGGATGCAAATCAAAGGAACTACATTCCTAGCAGCACCAGTCATCAGGGCCAAAATAAAGGATACTGGGAATTGTAGCTGAGCAACATTTAGAAGTCATCATTTTTCCATGCTCAGTATAATTAAACCAAAAACTTAACCCACAAAACCAAACCCAATTTCTTTCCTTGCATATTTTTGATCCCATAACTCGGCCAAAAATAGCAGCATGATTTGGTATGCAATTTTTAAGATTTCTACTTTTCAGGTTTGAATACCAGCCTGAGTGTCACACCTTTCCAAACAGTGAATAAAATTTAGAGCACATTTTTATAACACATAGAAATTTAACCAGCAGTTTCTAAAGAATAGGCACTTTCTGTGCCTTAAGTTTGAATCACAGTTGGGATCTTCTGCCTATTTTCAAGGTAACAAAAGTGGCCTAAAATAAAAAAAGCAATGCAAAAATTGTCTTGAAGATTAAGAGATCACAATGAAAGATGGTGTGTGTGTTCATTCTCTGTGAAGTTTGAAAATGTACTCAATCCTTACCAAAAAGTGCAGGAAAGAAAAAGACCGTGTATTTAATGTTTCATATTCAAAGTTGCATTGATCTCGATACCCATTCTCCAGAGAGCCAAGAACAAGGTCTATCAAACCTAAGTATACAAGTTTCATCTTCTTGTTGCTGTAAGCATTGATACTTGCCACACCACAATTCTTTGATCAGCATGTAATTCCCAGTGTAATTTATTGCCACCCTTCTTTTACCCGCTTCTGTTCCTCTGGGACTTGCCAAGACCTTGAATTTCCTGCAGTCTCTAATGCAGCTCTTGCTTTCCGGCCAGCAGTGAACAATGGAGGGGGCGTAGATCCAGCAGCAGAAGTCCTGTATGGGCATATGCAATGACTCATTTTTATTTCACAGCACTGTCAAGCAATAATCATAATTTCATAATAAATACAAATAGCATATGAGGAGATATTTCAAGACACTAGTTGAATTATTTACATATTGATTATGGCCATTGCCACCAAATGATGTTCCCAAACACAAGAATTAAGGTTGTTTCTTTGAGATACCATAGGTACAGCGGTGGGATTCAGCTGGTTCGCACCACTTCGGTAGAACTGGTAGCTAATTTTTTGTTGCCCAGGCCCAGAATGGACTTTCGGAAGCAGCATCCACACAGAGAATCGGTTGTTCACATGTTTGAATCCCACCAGTGCATAGGTATCCTCAAAAGTTTGGGCCACAAAAGAATGGCAATGAAATCGAGTTTTAAGCTAGCCTTCATCTGAGCTACAAAATAAACATTTTCTTCTGCTTCCCAATGATCCTTGTCTAAAGCACAGTGGGTCCTTGTCTCCCTATTCAGATATTGTCTTCCTCACCAATGGCCTCTGGCATTATGTCAGGATTTAATAAACAATAGGAAATTACTAGTTCCTGTGGCGTCCAGGAACATCCTTTATACAATGCACGGAAGATGAATAACAGGAGAAATTCTATGTTGCTTCTGATATCAGATCATACCTGATCTGATAGACTGAAAATGTTGGCAAGCTTCCTCACTTGCATCAGTAAATTTTTAAAATCTGATTTATTTTGAAGGTAGGATAATTAAAACAATGTAGCTCATGGACTTATTTAGCAAGTTTATGCTATGATTTGAGTCTAATTTTTTAATATGAACAGGTCTAGAAAGGAGTATCATCTCTTTCAACAACCAGCTCCTTTGTCTGCATTCCCTTTCACTTTCTCCATAACATGTTACCTTACAAATTCTTCTCCCTCCTTTCCACCTGCCTTCTCTCTCCAAAAGGGTGGGGAGGGGAGTCCTTTGGTTTGCAATTTTTAAGATGTATGTCTGCTTAGGCCCTCATTGAAAAAGATATGAATTACAAATATTATGATATATTATACTGTGAAAAGACAATAGTTAAATAACAAAGCCGATTGTCCAAGACTAGAAAAAAAATAACTAGAATTCCATCAGAAAAAAAGGTAATTAACAGAGCTATAGTGACATCTGCTGGCCCATTGGTTAGCAATACAGGTGTTACTGAAGGAGCACATGGTGGATGCTAAAAGCTAGATTCTTAATAAAGCTTGCTAGAATAATGAACTCTGAGCATGTGAAAATTGAGCCACATCAAATTGAGCCACATCATTCAGGTAATCATAATTATAAGGGGGTGCAAATGACATATTCATAATAACATAATCACAAAATGCCACAATATGTCCCCATGTGCAAGATATCCCAGCACAAGATATTCATGGCATTTGTATGATTAAATCATCAAGCATATGTGATCATTTTGGAGTTTTCATGGTTTACAGCAGACACCACTGGTACTACGGCAATGTGCTTTACATGCAACTGCCCTTGAAAAGCACCCTGAAGCTGCAGCTGGTTCAAAATGAAGGGGTGCAGAGAGTTATAAATGCTCCACAATCAATGCATGTTACAGTTTTGCTTCACAAGGTGGGTTGGTTGCCAGTATCCCTCTGGGTTCAATTCAAGATGCTAATCAATATATATAATGGCATTCATAACATAGGGCCAATTTATTTAAGGACTGATGCTTCCTTGTAGGGTCTATTCATCGCATCAGATTCATCCCATCCCATCAGATTCAGCAGGCACCCTTTAAAGAATGCCATCTGGAAAATGAAGAGAACCTTTACTGTTGTGGTGCCTATATTTGCAACATCATCCCCCTGAAGATCAGACTAGTCCCAACCCACTTGGCCTTTCATAATGCCTTGAAGTCATGCCTGTATCACTAAGCATATGTCAGACTGCATAGCAGACTCCATGAGATGGTTATGTTGATGATAACTTGGATGTTTGTTTATAGTTTTATCACAGATTTTGATTATATATTTATTGCTATGTTCTTGTTAGGTTGAATGCACTACTGCTCACTTCAGGAGTTTGATTCTGAGCGGTTCAAGGTTGACTTCCTTCCATCCTTCTGAGGTCGGTAAAATGAGGACCCAAATTGTTAGGGGCAAAATGCTGACTCTGTAAACCACTTAGAGAAGGATGTAAAGCACTGTGAAATGGTATATAAGTCTAAGTGCTATCTCTATTGCTATTATTTAATTGTTATTAGATATAAACATCCAGTAACTTGGGATAGAATGTACCCCTTAATGCCTGGTTACTATTTAGACATTATTTACTATTTTATTTACTATTGTCTTCTTCCTGGCTTGTTTGTTTTGTATTATTGTTGTTGTTGTTTGCACAGTAGCCAGATGTTTAGCATTTTTATCCACCTATTGAATACTTTCCAAGTACCTGGAATAGGCAGATGTTGTATTTAATGGTGTTAAAGGTATTGTTGAAGAATCTAAGCTGTTCCAAGTAAAGCTGTCTTTTGCAATTGACTGATGGTGATTTTGTCAATGTCAATGGTGTTCAAGTGGTGCTCCAGATGTTTTGGGATTGCACCCAAGGTGCCTATCACTATTGATACTATCTTTGCTTTCTTTTATTTGTCACAATCGTTCTACATCTATTTGGAGGTCTTTGTATTTGGTTATTTTTCTCCGTTTTTTTCCTCTTCTGTTCTGCAACAGGCTTTTTTGTCTTTCTTATTGACAATTGTAAAGTCTAGGCTGTTATGTGGCAGGTGCTTGTCTGTTTGAATTCTAATTTCCAGAGCACTTTAATGTTTTCTTTTCTATTACTTTGTCTATTTTGTGGTACCACTAGTTTTTGCTTGCAGGCAAGTGGTATTTCTTGCAGATATTCCTTTGCATCATTATTGCTACTTTATTATGGTGTTGTTTGAGTTTGTTTGTAGTCTGTGCAATCTTCTTGCAGTATATAACTAGGTGGTCCACCTTACTTTTTTGCAGAGATGGAATTTGCTTTCTGTTGCTATAGTCTCAATTCTGGCTTTGTGTGCATTTGTTCTTAAAGCTTAGTCTTGCAGCCAGAATTAGCCCTTTTGTCTCTTTCTTCAACTTCCCTTCTCTTAATCAATGCCAGGTCTTGTTATCTGCGTGGTCAGCTATTTTTTTGTAATATACTAGCCATATAATATTTTGTCTCACCATGTCTCTTTCCTCATCTTTATTTGATTTTTCTTTATTTTATTTTATTTTATTTTATTTTATTTTATTTGTACCCCGCCCTTCTCCTTACCGGACTCAGGGCGGCTGACAGCCTTATAAAACCCATATTACAATAAATATCAATTTAAAACCAGATTAAAAGGAAATATTCTTGTAGGCCAGTTTGATCTCTCCATATTCAGAAGCCTTCATGGCATATGTTGCAGAATATAAGCTGTCCCAAGTAAAGTTACCTTTTTTAATTGACTGATGGTGATTTTGGCAATGCCAATGGTGTTCAAGTGATGCTCTAAATGTTTAGGGATTGCACCAAGGCATCTATTATGATTGGTACTATCTTTGCTTTCTTTTGCCACAGTCATTTTACTTCTATTTGCAGGTCTTTATTACTATTATTATATTTCCAAGTTAGCTTAGAGACCTGGGTTTCCCATTGACTGCCAACTATATCCTAAGCAAGTATAAAATTGCTTTGCTTTTTTTAAAAATCTGTGAATATCAGCTAGGTGGTAGAACCCAATGTTCCTCTTAAAATAAGTTTCAACAAATATCCAACACCCACTGCTTAAATATATTAACTAATAAAATCAGTCTTGTTTGGATATTCAAATCATCCTGCTGTTTTTAAAAGTACATTCAAAAGTTGGTAAGAATTATAAATCTGATATAATTTCTGTTATAACACGTAGCTATTTAAAACACAGTAACTAGGGATTTCCCAATTATGTATTAATAAATTGTACATGTTAAACATAAATTCAGTTGCAATCTTTTTATCTCAAAATAATCAGTGTACTTGTTTAATTTGCTTTGGATTACTCTCCTCATTTCCCATCATTTAAAAATGTTCAGAAATATTAGCTGTATTTTATACTATACATTTTTTTTGTAGTCTAAAAAATTAAGACAGCAAAAGTAACATTTATTGATGATGAGAAAGAGGAGGAGGAGGAGGAGGAGGAGAAAGAGGAAGAGGAAGAGGAGGAGGACTATGACACCATGGTCCATATTTTGAAGGAAATGCAAATATATCCCTTGGCATCTCATTTGAAACATGAAGTTTAGAATTGGCTTTATATTTTTTTAAAAAATAGAAGAAAAGTATTCAACTTGAATAAATTTTGCAGCATTCAATAGAGAGGTGCTATTTAATGATGATGAAGTATCTCTTCACTAATGAATGAATTAAACCTACGTCATGGAAACGTGTTGGCCGTGGTCCAACGTTCTATTGGCAGCCAATATTGTACATGGTGCTTTCCAGCATTGATGGGAATATCATAACAGGACTACAGCTAACTATAGAAGAACAATGTAGAACAATATGCTTGAGCAATTTGTGAACAGAAGCAGATTCTTCAGAAAAGAAGAAACATTTAAACACTGCCCCCAGGAATTGTTCCAAGATTAAATTAATGACAAATATGGCTTAATAAACAGTTATAGTAATCATAACCACATACATTAGCATGTATAGTAATCATAACCACATAGATTAATATGAGATTAATTTGAGTTTCTCCAGTTTACACCAAACACTAATAGGCTGAAATTGTCCCATTTCACCCCTTTCCTTTGAATCCAGATTCTTCCCTACCATTCCACCATTCCCCTTACAGCCTTCTCAAACTTTAAGAGTTAAAAGTTTTTAAAGCTGGGCTTAGGGCTGACAACAAGGTGGGGAGAGGAAGGCAGGGAGAGGAGAAAATATATTCCCTTCACAGCTCTACCTCCAGCCCCTGGGTGGGGGTAGAGAAGGAATCAATTGTATTCTATGGATGTTCAAGGAGAATTGCATCTTTGATCTTGCTCCTTTTTTCTTCTTTTCCATATTTTTGCATCTCTATCCATGTACAAGGTACATTAGATTTGCAGACTAATATTGGTAAATACAAGATAATTGTTCCTATCGATATTGGCAGGGAATGATAAGAGCGATATGCCAAAATATCTTTAAAGAGCAATAAATAGGAAATATTTGACAAATGAACTGGTACTCTATAATCTAAGTGTTGCAAAGCTTATGCAGTTCTTTCTTCCACCACCTGAGTAATTGCAGTAAAAGTTGACATTTTCACCATGTTATGCAAATATTTTTTTAATAGGTGTGTTTAGGTAGAAGAAAATATATGTAGCTCAATGTTGAACTGTAGCATTCTTGGTGCCCTCTGAGGTTGGTTGTGTGCTTGCAAATGTTCCATTGTAGTAGAACAACTGCAAGCAAGCAACAAAGTTCAGACAGCATGAAGAACTCCATGGTATTTATTAGAGCCAACCTAACTGCCAATGGAGCTGAGAAAGTGGCTTGAGGGAGATTTGTTTTCTTTGGGATTATGCAGGGAATATATCCTCATTGTCCTGTAGTCTTATTGCTACTTGGACTTCTCTATCCTTGCTATTCCTTTCTTAAAAACTGCACATTCAGGTATATTCACTAGCTAATGTAATGTTTTGTTTGGCCCTTAAATTCTTTTGCTATTAGCTTAGGACTTTTATTGCTTGTAAAACTACAAGGCTCTCCCAACTGAATGTTTATTAGACTGACGGTAATTTAATAGCTGGTCAATAGTTCAGCTGTATATGTGCCATTTTGAAATTGTGGACTAAATAATCTCTCAGGAGTCCCTTCCAGCCCCGTGACTGTCAACCATAGAAATGGGATCTATCAGGCTACGTTGCTTCTCTCATTTTCTTCCTCTTCCCTAAGGAACTGTCAGTCTGACATTCAAAGTTCTGATGGTTCAGTTCTCCAGCCACCATCTGCAAACTTAATAGAGAAGCACTATCTGGAGTAGTAATACTGGTGGACTTAATAAATGAACACAAACATTAAACACAAGACCTCAAATGACCTCATTCTGAAGGAAATAAATAGTTTGGTAATACTATATTTCTAGAGTGTTAATCACTAAGAGAACTGGAGATGGCATAATACTATATTTCTTGAATTCTAAAGAATATGAGCTATCATTTTTATTCTCCTTACAGAGGCAAAATCACAGTTCTTAGGAAAAGATATTCATAAATTTGAAGAAAGTGAAATTTTGTAAAATGCAATATATCTTTAGGGGAAAATTCCTAATTGGGAGTGAAGGAAAGGAAACAACTTTGAAATGCTCAGAATAAGCTAAATGCTGGATAATTATGAGGTGGAGAAAGAGTAACAATATCTATCTATAAAAGAGAAAATAGAACACAATATTCTTGAGAAGGGCACACAAAATCTGAATTCCAGATTGTAACTTATGGAATCACTTCACACAAGACACCAGATCCTGAATCCAGAATAAAAATCAAGTGCTTGATTGATGTAACATGCTGTACTGAGAAAAACATGGATTAATGTGAAGACCTAATTCAAACAATTTTCTGAAATAATGGCTTGATTCTGAACCACAAATTATCAACCCTATTTTGCTTTAGTCTGATCTAGTCTTTTATTTCATCTGCAATTGTAGATAAAAAGTATTAATATTCATCATTATTGATTTTGAAAATCCCATTTCTATAATCTACAGCCTGCCTTTGTATGTAAAATGCCCTCAGAATTTATTTACTATATAAGAGATAAAATACCAAGCACACATTTTTATAATTATTTTGTTTGGTAGAAAGCATTTCTCTGTTTTGCACAAGATAATAACAAAAGTAATACAGTGAATTAATTCCCAGCAATAATTCTAACAGTGAACACGTTTTAAACAGCATTCTTATAATCAGCAATTATTACAGCCTAATTTAAACATTTATTTTAACTTGTTTGTTTTTCATTTTTAAAAATTGTTACAAAAGTTCATAATAATTTCCCATTCCCATTTCAGCAGCTCATGTGTATATGTACAAGCATGCACTCAATACAAAAGTTTCCTAAGAAGCAGATTCTACCAATCTATATTAACACAGAAAGAAACAGGTGGAGAGTTTCCAATCCTTCTTTCCCAACTCTTCCAATTCAGTTTCTCTTCCCGAGTCGCTTTGTCTTCATCCAAAGAGGAGCAAGAGAAGAAAATGTGTGTGATACAAATACTCCTTTCTAGAGCTAAAAGAAACTTCGCTTTCATTCATATTTATACATCCCATCCAGAGACTACAGTATAACCATTTTGATTCTGCTCCTGTATATTTCATTTGATTAATATTTCCGAACCTTCACTAATGCAGCTAAAGTAAAATAAATTACTTTTTTTGCCTTTAGGGAGGCTTACTGTGTTAAACCTAACCAAAACAAAAGTTGGAATAAATCGAGATCAGAAGCTGTTAAAAAAAGAATATAATGAAGGTGTGGTCCTGGTCAATCTAGCACTGAAAATTCAACAGAAAGGCTAAATCATGTAACTGCCTATATTGTTCTGTAAAAGTGACAATTTATAGAGGATTGTTTCATGGTTAATCCACTATACAAGCTCGATGGTGATAGGCCTTTAATAGTAAACTTATTACAAGCATAGACACATGAGGAATGGTTAATCATTTTCACAGTCAGTTTACACATTGAGGCGAATATAATTTACAATAGTAAAGTTACTTGGAAGCATGGGGTAGAGCATTCCATATTAACACCTGCCTCATTATCCAGCTGGATGTTACAGTGGTGGATAGCAGTGTGATTAGAAATATATTATGAGTATATACATATATATTAAACTCCTCAAGTAAAGATCCACACGCATAGCAGTATTTGTATCACCCTTCCTTGTTTTTTACTGCATTTAATCTGCAGACCCTGTCTGCTTTTCGTAGCATAACGCTGCCATTCCAAACAGCTGCTTTTACCAGAATTCTCAATTCCTCAAAACTCATTGTCTTTATTAGAAGAAAGAGGCTACATAATTATATTTCTGTCTCTCAAGCTGGTGCCACTTGAAATATCTATTTGCAGCAACACAGCCCAGAGGCTGTGCTATCTTCTTTGCAAGGATAATTGTATACCTTCCCTTGGGCTTTCTGCTGCCCTCAGGAGGGGTCACCTCACAAAGTTTTCTCATCCTGGTCTGGCTGTTCCATACCATGACACTCATAACTAATTACTATGACTTCAATTCTTAACAGGACCAGTTGTGTCAAAGCAAGGCCGTTACAGATCCCAAGTGTTGTAGGATCTATAATTCATCCTCCATATAAACAAGTCAATATTGGACAAAAGAATGACATTTTTTTAAAAAATCATCAAATAAGTAATGTGGTATTTACTCAACATGGTCTTTCCTGCCATACTTGTATATAATGTTTTTAACATTGTTTATATTCCTCTTGTGTTTTGTATGTGCGTGAGAGTGTATGAATGGAATTACTCTCTTCTCGCTTTGGAAAATTTCCAGGCTAGCGATAAAACAAAACTACTGAGCAAAGAACACGCATATCAGGTAGCCTCCAAAGATAACAGAATCCAATTGTAATTTTACTTATTTTTAAAAGAGTGTTGGTTTAACAGAGAGAATTAAAAAAAGTATCTGCTTCCTCCTGCTCGCATCCAGTGGCACTATTTGCATATAGACTTCCAAAGGCAAATCTTGCAGGACCATCAGCATCAGAAGAAATTAGGGGAATTCATATTAGAGCAACATCAAAAGAAAATTATGCCCCACAGATTTAGCTACCAGTTTGTCTGCCTTTATTGGTAAAGGGGGAAAAAAGTCTCTTCCAGACAAAGCAGAATTATGATTTTTGCTCTAACTGGTAATTAATTGTAGTGCTCCTGCCCAATTAGATGATTATGCCCAATCCCCAGAGTTAATTATTATTTATTTACATTATGTTCTTGTTTGCATTTATAAACTGTGTCCATCAATTCAAGTTGACAAGTAATTATTTTAAAATGTAGCAACAGTATGATAGTAGAAACATCTAAAATATAATACACAAACCAGTCTGATACTAGCACAAAGACAAATAGAGAACCCAGCATGATAAAAATGGAAGAATCAGCATAATAAAAAATAAGGATATATAATCATTTACAAAATAAAACAGGACTTAAAGTCTGATTACAAGACATATTTGAACTTTTACACATGACTTCCTATATTAAACATCAAAAGCCTAACCACATTAAAGCAAAAATGACAGTGTCATTTTTAATGTTTTTAACTAATGTTTTTAAAAGTTCCTTTTAAATGACTTAAATTATTGTAATTTATTAGGGATATTAGAAGCTAGTGAATCTGAGAAGATTAAGTAGATTCTGATGAATCAGATTTCCACCCATCATCTTGTTCTCAAAAAGTACTTCTGGAAAGGCCACCAGCAATGAAATATTTTAATAAAACTATGACCATATTAGTTGAATATTGAAAAACTTTTAAAATATTGTATATATGCCTTATTCCCTTCCAAAACAAGCTACCATGTCCACCTTTCCACTGAACAATAGAAACAGGTAAGTAGTTTATTTATCCTCATTACACATTTTTACTGAGCTAGAGAATGTCTGAAGTGTTGTTCTTGAACATGGGGCATAACCAAATAGAAGTGGCTACAAGAGAAGAAATGGGATTTATAGGCATATGCTAGTTTCTTACAGAGGTCTCAGAATTTCCCCACAAAGCTCTGGCACTGCAGTGAAGTAGCTCAGAATCTGCTCCTCCTAGCAGACAAGGAACCAGTGACCTGCTTCATTGCAGCAATGCAGACTATTGAATCATCTTGTTTGCATCCCTTTATTTCATTTGCACGATGTCAATGCATAATGTGGACCATTTTCATGATAGCATCATTACCGTACACAAAAAACATCATTAAACAAATTGCATAATTTGTTTTGCTCCACTGTATCAAGGTTAGAACATCAAAGTTTCACTGTAGATTCATTTTGCTCACAGAAAGGGATACACCATTCATCCAACATCTCTATGCTGGATGAATGTGCAGAGCAGAGTGTAGTTGGACTATGTGCAATTTGTATCTGCAGCTATGATCATAAACATCCTCAAGAAATATCCATTTTAAGTTTATCAAAAGAAATACAAACGTGCTGAAATTTCCTACATATAAGAAGCCATTTCAAGAATGCACCAATGCATGCATGTCTCATCCCATGGGACTAGCTTTCCCAACTCATTCCAGAAGAAAAGGCCTGCTTCAGATCCCATCTGCCAAAGGATTTCAGCCGGTGGGTCCAGGAGAAGTCTCTTTTCTGTTGTGACCTCCACCTTCTGTAATATTCTCCTGTTGGAGGTGAGGTCCAGTCACACACTCCTGGCCTTCCAGAAGAGCCTGAAAACTTGGCTTTGCCACTGACCTGGAGACCTGGCTATGTTGGGGTGGCTGACCACTACCCTCAGGCCACCCATCATCTTGCTTTTCAGCTTTTCTATTTAATTCTTCTAATTTTAATTGTCTTGTTATTCTTTTTTTACTTTTTATTATATAGTAAGCCATCCAGAGTTGCTGTATTAGTGAGATGGCTAACATAAAAATTTGATCAAATAATAATAATAATAATAATAATAATAATAATAATAATAATAATAATAATAATAATAATAATAATAATAATAAAAATTGGAACGGACCTTGGAGGTCATCTAGTCCAACCCCCTGCTCAGGCAGGAAACCCTATACCATTTCGGACAAATGGCTGTCCAGTCTCTTCTTAAAAACTTCCAGTGTTGGAGCATTCAACAACCTGCTTCTGGAGGCAGGTTGTTCCACTGGTTAATTGTTCTAACTGTCAGGAAGTTTCTCCTTAGTTCTAGGTTGCTTCTTTCCTTGATTAGTTTCCATCCGTTGCTTCTTGTCCTGCCTTCAGGCGCTTTGGAAGATAGCTTGACTCCCTCTTCTTTGTGGCAGCCCCTGAGATATTGGAACATTGCTATCATGCCCCCCCTTGTCCTTCTCTTCATTAAACTAGACATACCCAATTCCAGCAACCGTTCCTTATATGCTTTAGCCTCCAGTTCCCTAATCATCTTTGTTGCTCTTCTCTGTACTCTTTCTAGAGTCTCAACATCTTTTTTACATCGTGGTGACCAAAACTGGATGCAGTATTCCAAGTGTGGCCTTGGAATAATAAGTAATTCTTCAAATTATTCAAACACCTTGTTTTTTTTAGATTAATTTAAGATTTAACATCTTCAGCATCAACTGTGAAGATTGCCTTGTTTTACATGCTCTTGTTCAGTTTTGACAGAAATGGCTGGAAAGGTTTGACCAGGTTAGAAAGGTAAAATTGGCATCTTATCATTGAGACAAAAATTGGAGAGATAATTACATTTATTGATCAAAAAATGATTATTCAAAAAGCCCTGTACATAGAACAAACTGATTGGTCAGCATTTTGACATGATCTTATCTAATTATAGTCTACTATCATTTGAATTTTTTGATTCTAAGAATTTTTCAATGCAGTTCTGCAAACAAAAATACTGGAAATAAAAGAAACCAGGAGAGAAAATATTAGAAGATTCATCATTCTCTGGTTCATAACACTGGACAAATTTTTAACACTTTCTTTAAAAGTTTGGAAAAATCCCCAGACTGAATGCTGTCCTTCAAACTATGAAAAGTTTTTGCATGGATGCCATGCAAATAACAAGCTTCTTAGTCTAGATGACATTTTCCAGGGCTACCATCTCTGGGCTGCAAAAAACTCTAGAATAATATTATACCAGTTAGTAAGCTGGCTACAGATTCCTATTTACAGAAACCAAGAATTTGTCTGATCTTGGAATTTAGATGAGTTATGTGCCTTAATATCATCTTAATCTCATTGATAAATCAATGGGAAATTTTCACTAAAATACTATTATTCTTTGTATTCGACAGAAAATACGTTGTTATATTGAGAATGCTAGGGACAGCCTAGAAAACAAACAATGGATCAACAAACAAATGAACCCAGAGTATACAGTACTTGAGGCACAAAATACTAGGCTCATATTTCAGACATATTATGTGAACACTTAGCTCTCTAAGAGAATGCTGTAATACTGGGAAGGTGGGGGGGGGAGAAAAGAAGAGGATAATAGCAAGAAGGTGGATAGACCTAGTTACATTGGCAAAGGGTGTTCCATTGCAAGATCTGAAGGACCAAATTAACCACATTCACAAAAAGATCTGATTGGATTGTGATGGAAAAGTGGATAGAGGCAAAACAAAATAGTCAGGAGTATCCTCAAAGTTAAATAAATAAATGTATTCAACTTTGGTAATGGTAGAAATAGTGATTCTAAAAGAACCAAATGAAGAGTGTCACTCTCTTAGCAAACAGGAGAACATACTTTCCTGCATGCATTTCCTATAAAACATATAGGAAATATACAGGACCATCTATAGTTGTTGTTGTTTTGAAAGTGCTGTATAGTTTTCATTCTGAAGAATTTAAGTGATAGCAAAGATGCAATTCATAAGGTAAGCAGCTATTTTTATATATAAAAATAATATAAAACCCACAATGAAGGCTTACATTCATTTAATCCTGGATGTTCATTGTTTTCCAGTTTCTGAAATTGAACTGTTGTTGTTGTCCAGTTACTGAAATAAAATCAACCAAAATTGGGTGCCATGTGTGTTGCCATTGAAAAAGAGTAGCAAAGTGCAGTTCACTGATTCCATGCCTTAGACCAGGGGTGTCAAACTCAATTTCATTGAGAGCCACATCAGCATTGTGGTTGTCCTTGGGGGGGGCGGGTAGGTGTGGCCAGGCTGGGCGTGGCCTACTGGGTGGGCATGGCTGGAGTGGGTGTGGCATACTGGGTGGGCATGGCCAGCTCTACATCATTTGCGTCAAGGGTGCCTGTGGGGGCCTGGGCAGGAGTGGGACAGATCTGAGGGTCTCTGGCAGAAGGGGGTGGGACCAGGGCAAGCGCCAAGGCATGGCCCACTGGAAGAGCCTGCCGAAACCCCTCCCCTGGAGCCCATCAAGCCCGATATGTGTAGTAGGCAAGGACCATTTGCTGGCCACCTCCAGGCGATGGTGCATTTCTTCATTCCTCACAAAGGGTGACACCTCCCCAGCATGCACTCAGGGGGCGAGGCCGATGCGGCAGGGACTGGTTCCTCGCTGTTTCCAGATGGCCTTGTGGAGCTAAGACTGAGTGTGTTTCATCATAGATGACCACCACAAAATTGTACATTGGCTCCCGGCTGGCCTGGGACGGGGCCAAGGCAGCGGGGGCCATTCCCTCACTGTTTCCAGGATGACTTCGCGGGCCACATGAAACCACGTCGTGGGCCCCATCCGGCCCCCGGGCCTTGTGTTTGACATGTCTGCCTTAGACAATATAAGAAGCAAATAGAGAACAATTTGTCCTCCGCGCTTATCTGCAGAAGTCTCACAATTTTGATACACTTAGCTCTATCCTTACTAGCCTTGTCTTGCTTTCCCTTCTGTGCCAAATACATCTGGTATTTAAACAGGAACTTTTTTTTTTACAAACTACAATATGTAGACAATGGCATCTGTTAACCACAGGCAATGCCTGTTAACCGGTAAGGTAAAGGTAAAAGTTACCCTTGTTCAATCATGTCCATCTGTAGGGGGCAGAGTTCATCTCCATTTCTCAGCCGAGGGAGCCATGCTGTTCAAAGACACTTCCATGATGACTATATGCCAAGGGACACAGAATGCTGTTACCTTCTCACCAAAGTGGTACTCACATTTGCATGCTTTCGAACTACTAGGTGGGCAGAAGCTGGGCAAGTAATGGGAGCTCACCCCATTGTGCAACATCTGGGTCTCAAAACGGGGCTGTCAGCTTTCCAGTTGACAATTTCAGCATCTTTAGCCACCGAGCCATCATGTCCCCTTCCTATTAACCAGTAGGGCTATGTAATTCCAAGGAATATGCTGAAGTTTCACTCAAGTGGCACTTTTGTCTTGGGACAACAGAATTAAGGATGGCAGCTTTTTTTTTTTTTTTTTACAATTCATTTGGCATTTCTCATTGCTGAGCTGAAAAATTCAGAGCTGAACAATCCCACATTCAAATGAAATCCCATTGAGCAGTGAGTGACAGACTATTGACTACAGAACATTTATCAGCCACTCATTCTATTGACATGAGGTAACCCCACTAGGGGTGGAAACAACATTTGTGCATGTTGCTATTTATGTGATGCTGATATGTTGTTACTAAGAAGCAGGATTAGAACATCATTTCATTTGTCACCAATTGCAGAACAAAGAATTCATATCAGACATCTTACTCAGATTCAAATCACAAGTAGAAGAAATCCTCCACATCCCTTTTCCACATCTAAGTAACCCAATGCCCCATCGATTAAGCTTTAATCATTATGAATTCTATGTTGGGATAATTAATTACTATATCTGAACTCTGCCTGAGAGAATGTGCAATTTTTTAATTCACTACAGTGCAATTTTTTAAAACCCCAAAGTATAAAAATTACTAACTTAAATGAAACATTTTCTACATGCATGTTATTTATATTGCTGAAGCAATCCTTGGGAATTGGCATCCACAGCATTGCAGATACTGAACAATGCGGCCAAGAGGATAAAGAAAAATGCTAGACCAGCACCAATATAAGCCAAGGACCTGCAGAAACCATTGCTATAAATTGGTTTCTATGAACAGAAAATGGTTTGTTTGTACAAAGGTTTAGGATAGAGCAATATTTTAAAATTCGATTGACATGACTGAACCGGGCTTGTGTGATCCTCAATATAATTTACAATACAATAATAGCAGATCAATAGAAAGAACAAAATAATTATATCACTGCTGACTCTGGGCATTTAGAGTGAAAATTACTCCACTGCAAAAGAAATTTAACCCACCCAACCTTAAAAGTCAGATACTGATATTTTTGTATCTAGGACAGTTTTTAACTATCTTCACTGATGCCAACTTTTGGTATCAGAGGATGTGGAAATAAGTAAAAAAGATGATATGAGAGAGACGATAGATAGATAGATAGATAGATAGATAGATAGATAGATAGATAGATAGATAGATAGATAGATAGATAGATAGATAGATAGATAGATAGATACAGATGAGAGAGAGATACAGATGAGAGAGATGATAAATAGATAGATGTGTTTGTGTGTGTGTGTGTGTGTGTGTGTGTGTGTGTGTGTGTATGAGAGAGAGAGAAAAACTGTAAACTGTTGCCAAGATAACCAATTTGCGAAGTGCATGGAAAATGATTCTCAGAATGTGCTGCCTTATTAATCTGTGATTATTAACACAGCTGTCCATTGTGGATGACAAATAAAGCACTTTCATTCATTCATTCTTTCAGTGGAAAGAAAAGAAAGATCACTAATCATCAGAGATCACAAGAAGGGATTACACAAGGATTCCCAAATCTATTTACATTTGAAGACGCCAACACATTCTGTTGGTTAAAAACCAAACACCAACCCTACAAGAACCTTTCTATCCTAGTATAAAAATGTGTATTGCTTTGTTTCAATACAGGTAGTCCTCGGCTTATGATAGCAATTGGGACCAGAATTGCCATCGCTAAGTGATGCAGTGATAAAGTGCAACATCATGTGACCTTGTTGTTTAGTGACGGCTATTCAGGCAATCCTGGCTGCCATCATTAAGCAAAGACCATGTGGATCATTAAGCAAGGATCTTTGTGAGATCTTGTCATCCAACTTTCTGCCTGCTTCACCATTTATTTTGCTTGTGGAAGCCATCAGGGAAATTAGAAATTGTGTTCACATGAAGTCTTGTGACATTGCAGCATTAAGCTGGGTGCCAAGTGCCTGGATTACAATCACATGACTGTGAGGATTATGTGATGGCTGGAAATATGAGGACCTGCTGTAAGAAGCATTCATTCAGTTCCACCATTACTCTGAGTGGCTGCTTAATGATTGGTTGCAGCCCAAGGAGTAACTGCAAATGTTGTGGCCCCTATAAATGGGTGAGCAATTCTTTTGTCTCTGTTTTGATGCAAGCGCATTACCTGTATTTATGCCCCCCAAAATTATTTTATATCTCATACACCCATTAGAAAGGGACGCCTTTCTTTTCCAGTCCAGTTGTTAAATTAACGTTTATCTTTCCTTTGAATGAACTTGGTAATTCTCACTATTCAAATCTGTTCATAAATTGAAATGAACTGCTCCATTTTCCCAAA
The DNA here is from genome assembly GCF_001527695.2 of Protobothrops mucrosquamatus. NCBI lineage: Eukaryota > Metazoa > Chordata > Lepidosauria > Squamata > Viperidae > Protobothrops > Protobothrops mucrosquamatus. The sequence goes on along the minus strand of NW_015386087.1, from coordinate 1,175,932 downwards.
ATGTTTCTTTGTGTAGATTTAAAACGGGGACATGTTTCTGCTAGAAGGGATTGCATACTTTAGCATGTGTAATACCTGGCCGATATTGTGTAAGATCAGAAGCAAAACTGGGTCAGATCTTGTTAGTATTTGAATGAGACTGTTCAGGACATCTCAGAACTGTAGGCCAGACTAGAAAATCGAAAAAACAGGTCTGTAATGGCACATCAAAAAGAACCATAGATGTATGCATGAAGTAACTAAGAGTGAAGCTCAGCTTAAAGGAGATGATATTACTATCTAAAATGTATAGTAGAAGACATGCATACAAAAAATATTTATTTATATTATGTTTTGAGCATCAAATAAATTTGCTAAATAAATAAACTTCAGAAAAATATTCAAAATGCACTTTTGAGGAAAGTATGTATAATTAAAAAAATAGGTACTATGCAAGAGGAAAACACATAAATCCTTCTTCTATGTCAGTATAATACATCATTTTAAACCCTGTTCATTTCTTTTGCAATTCCGTCCTCTTTAATTCTTAATATTATAGTTAACAACATTGTTCTTCACATAATGGCATGCAAGTGAGAATCTCTAAGATACCAATTACCTTGCAAGCAACATGTCCACCAAATAGGAGGTATATAAGTGCACGTATTCCATCAGATTTGCCTTTGTAGAGAGGAATACCTACTAATATCTTTCTGAAATAAATAAATGAATTAAGATCTTTAAGCAAAAAAGAAAAATACTAAACATGCTTAACTTCTTCTACTACATCTTTATTCTCAGTTACTGTACTTTGCTGTTAAAGCAGTTTAAGATGAATCACATTTTGCATCTTTTCCCCATCAGATGTTTCCTAGTGCCAGAATTATTGATCTTGTTTCTTAAATTGATACACTTATAGTAATGGCTACAAAGGAATACTAAGCAAGACAAGAATTAAGCAAAACTTTTACTACTTCTTCCATTTCTCTCAAACATTCCTCCATCATTTCTGGCTGCCAGGTTTCCATAAATGTTTAGAGATGCCAAGTATCTACAATATATTTATTCCTAAAGCTACACAGTCAATGTGAAAGTTCAGGTCATCAATGATTCATTTTACAAATGGAGAAATATGATGGAAACATAGCAACTTGAAACTTCACATTTCTTTGGAGACAGACAATAATTATTTCCCAGAATTCTCACAATGCAAGAATATCACTGCTATGGTATCACTTACAGTTAGTTCTCAACTTACAAATGTAATCGAGCCCTAAATTACCATCATAAGTCATGCATGTTGTTAAACAGGTCACCACATAAAATCAGCACCTGATTTTATGACCTCTTTTACAGTGGTTGTTAAATGTGCCAGAAACTGGAATTAAATGCCAGTTTCAAACATGGCATGTGACCAAGGGATGCTGAAAAATGCCATAAATGTGGGCCAGTTGCTGAGCACTCAAAATATGACCATGTAGCCCCACAGAACTTCAAACCTGGGTTGTAAGTAGCCCTGGGGTTGTCCTTTGAACAGTTGCTAAGTGACCGGTCATAAATCAAGGACTACCTATATCAAACATCCACTGTTTAATGTCAGTTGCTCTTAGCAAATGGCTTAATCATCAACAAGTAGACTCAACATTTTTGTCCTTATTCCTTCCAGTTGGCATACAAGAACCTCATTCTATCATTGTTGCTCATTTTTCTCATGCTGAAACCACTGTTTCATAGTGAAAAACAAGGAGAGAAATGGCCATTATGCCAGAGAATGCCAGAATTGCCTCTCTGCTTGACAGAAATTTAAGGGAAAATGGTGATCAAATTGAAAGGACTGTCACTTCTTACTTCTAAGATATATTTTTGGTAATGACCTGGTAGGGTGTTGTGGTTAAGAATCGAGAGTCATGGAGAACAAGGAAGATGTCCTAAAAACAATTAGTCACCATGAGCCACTATTGCCTTCCCTTTTCTCAGTTTTCCAACCCACAATTCCAGAACTTCTTTGCTATTGCTCCTGTTCTGCTTTCATCTTTCCCTCCTGTCTATCACAGTTGAAGCGTTTGGACATTCATCTAGTAGATGGCTTCCCTAGGTAGCCCCATCTTTTCCCTGGCAAAATCACTGGGTTGGGGCTTCAATAATGAGATGCCAGGGAGACCCAGGAAAAGTAGCAGCTGGCACTGGGAGATTGTTTCTCTTCAATTATCAGGTTGCTTCTCTCAGATCAAATTTTGTATGCCTCATAGGCAGAATGACTCTTAGGTAGTGGAAATGGCCTATAGCATAAGAATGATTTCCCCACCTCTTTTTTCAGCAGACTTAACAGTTTAATGTCATCCCCATATTTTAAATGCCACAGAATTTTCAGCCGTTCATTTTCATGCAGCTTTGCACAACAGTTTGCATGGGCAATGAATCACAGCCATTCTGTAAAATTAAAACACTTTGCTAACTCTTAAATCTGCTGCTGAGGACATATTTCAAAACAATTTTGGCATTAATAAGCTGGGCAGCCTGTTTTGTCAAATTGTTCTGGCACTGACAATGCAGGCCGACTGATATCTTGAATGACCCTGGCACTCAAAACACAGGCTGGCTGGTATTTTGCTTCACCCTGGCATCCACAATCTGGAACTGATGTGTAGTTGTTGGATTTTTTTTTCCCCCAGATTAATGAGTACCCTAAAAACTGTATAAAATTGGAAAAGAAAAAGTGGTTTTCAAAAAAAGAGGAAACTACTTAATCTCTTCACATTGGTCATTTGCCTTGCTATCCTCATTACCCAATTCTTATCCAGCTTCTCATGTCTTTGCTCTATAAACGCTGGGAGCAAGCACACTTTAATTTCAGGAGTATTTGGTTTTTATTTTGATTTTTTTGCTGTCAGATTTATTTTAGAATTAGCTGTACTGACGTCCACTGATAACATTGGTTCAATGGAAGTTTAGCTTTCTAGGGAAGTTGGGGTTATATATTTCTATCATCATGGGAAGCCTTGTTTAAGGACTTTATTTACAGAATTCTTGTATTTCCTTCTTGTGTTTTAAAATGGCAAAAAAAAGAAGATGTGCAACTGATTTTTAGCAATAGTGGTGAAATAGAGGGTCCAGAGACTGACAATAGGCAGAGAAGCTGAGGTCACAGCTTGTCCCATTTCTCATCTCGTGGAAAACAAGCAAACAAACAAACAAAAAGTGTGAGTCAAAAAAAGACTGGCAGGATTATTTTGTATTGCCATATGGCATTCCGATAAAAGTTGATAAAAATACATGAACCTAATAGTTCTGAATTGTAATTGTTTTAGAGCACTGAAAGGATACTGCTGATTAAATGTATATGAAATCTTGCATTTATTTGAGCACTGAAAGGATACTGCTGATTAAATGTATATGAAATCTTGCATTTATTTGAGGGGCAGTAAAATAATATTTTTTAATCTACCATTGAAGGCATCATAGGGAAAGAGATGAAAGTAATAGCTTAAAGTTCAGTTACAAAATAACACAAAAAATACAAAATTTGCTGGACAAAATACCAGCAAGTTCTATTGGTTTTTTTCATCCTATGGCAACCACTAACTCATTCACTATTGTTGTGATTATCACTCCCCTCTATGGTTATAGAAAATAGCAGTCATCAAAACGCTGGTATTGTTATCTGTCTCCATTTATTATCATAGATCATATAACCACCCAATTATAAGAAATGCCATCATGTCAGGCAATACTTTCTCTCTTTCTATATTGTAGTTCTCAAGAGATACTTCAAATATGCACATAAAGGAAATTATTACGATTTCACACTTCAGATTTCTCAAATTTAACTTCCAAGAGGACCTTCAAAATCGCAGATTCATATGCAAAAAATTATGTCAAAATCTGCTTTGATTCAGACCAAATCTTTAAAAAATGAGCAGGGTCACTCAGTGTATTTAGTCATACCTGAGAAACTATGATTTCATAGAAATTACAATTACCACACAATGGTCTATTATATTTATTATATTTATATTTATTTAATACAAAGTAAAACATTAATGCTTTCAAAAATGCATTTTAAATATTAGGACACAAATAAGCTTGAATGAAGAGTCCCTTTGTGATTGTTTCACTGTAAAGAAAAAGGTTTAATATGTTTATAAAAGTTTTGTATTACTGTTTCTTTTGATGTGGAAGCAAGTATACCAGTTTGTGATACCTCATTAAAAAATAATTACAATATCAAATTTTTATCTTCTATCTTTCAGCTGCTTGGGAGTTTCCCCTTTCCTGAATAATCACTGGATTTAGACTTTTCTGTTGTCCAGATATTATTGCATGGGTTTTATAAAAAATAGACAAAAGAAGAGAACATAAAATATAATATAAAACATTTAGATGATTAAACTTGTAAAAAAAAACTTATTACATTACACAGAGCATGCAGAACTGATTAATGTGTCTGATTGTGTGTATATGTTCTTGTATAAGTTGTATTCATGTGAGATTATCTCACCTCATGTGGATATAGATATTATAAGCTTGCACAGGAGGGTTTTTCAGCAAAGGGAGCTGCTGACAGATTTTCAGGTCTATGTGATCCTGTTTTAACTATTTTCTTTTTAGAGGAAGAAGAAACAAAATCAGCCATAGTACTTTTCTGACAAAAAGGGAAGCTTCGTATATTTTAGCCCTCCCCTTTGTTCTGCCATAGCTCTAGTGTCTGCTTCCCAACATTTATAATTATTTGGCACTTACCCAGACTAACAGTTCATGAAAATAGCTGATGAAATGCAGTTTCATCCTCCCTCTTGTCCATTTTTCTCAAACACAAAAGCCATTTGTAGGAAAGGGCTGTTCCCTCATCCCCTCACCCCACCCCCTTAGTTACCTAATCTGAAATGCTGACTTTCTCCCCAAAAATGTAAACCGACTATACTTTTAAATAGTTCTTTTTTTAAAAAAAAAAATCACATTCCTGGGACATTGCCCACTTAAGTAGGGGGAGGGGTGTCCTCTCCATAAGAATATTTGTCATGTCTGGTCTCAGGGATTAAAGGAGAAAGCTAAACCGAAGTAGTTAATCAATATTAGGATATATGAAAAAATACATATTAACCACAAGCAAACTACCACAGATTTATTCATCAACACTCTATTCCAAAAGGCTTAAAGCAAATTCCTTTCATTGCTCAGTTATAAGAGATTCACAAGTTCTCAACAGCAGTTTTCCTATTGAAGGATAAGAAGTGGGGGGAGTAAATACACAAGCTTCTTCTCCACTTCAAGATTCTAGCGCTGTTGATTTTATTAAATGATGGAGCATCAACTCTCTCCATCACAACTGCTGCACCAAGAAGCAAAATGAGGAAGAATATTGCTGTGAAAATAAAACAATACAAGAATTCTCCATTAAGGCCAATTGCCAATTTCAGCCATGTGGTCTGTGTTGTCTGCACTGAAAACACCCGGAATTCAGTGACAGGATGATGTAAATAGTCTGAAAGATTCTTTCTCTTAAGTCATTTTGCTGTACAACAAAAGTATATATGAGTGGAAGCTAGGAAGTTCCAGAAATCATGGCTATTACTGGGAGACAAAATCCATTTCCTCCTTGTAACCTATTTTCCCAAATTCATCATATCCTTGCCTGATTTTTTCTCTCCATTTTTCTGGTATTGTGCAAGTACAAATATATCAAAAATACTGTATCATTTAATGTAGGTTGTTAGAATTATTATTGATAAATAAGCATTATTTTCACATCTTGATGAGGAGATATCTGGATCATAATAACAACTTGGTGGTGCAGTGCTGGTGACTCAGTGGTTAGAATGCAGTACTGCAGGCTACTTCTGCTGACTGCTGGCTGGCAGCAGTTTGGCAGTTCGAGTCTCACCGGGCTCAAGATTGACTCAGCCCTCCATCCTTCCGAGGTTGGTAAAATGATAACCCAGATTGTTGGGAACAATATGCTATAAACCGCGTAGTGAGGGCTGTACAGCACTGTCAAGCACTATATAAGTCTAAGTGCTATTGCTATTGCAAAAAGTGAGGTGAATAAACATTTAGAAAAACTCACATCATTTTGATGAACCCAAAATTGAGAGGGGGAGAGAGGGAGAGGGAGAGGGAGAGGGAGAGGGAGAGGGAGAGAGAGAGAGAGAGAGAGAGAGAGAGAGAGAGAGAGAGAGAGAGAGAGAGAGAGAGAGAGAGAGAGAGAGAGAGAGAGAGAGAGAGAGAGAGAGAGAGAGAGAGAGAGAGAGAGAGAGAGAGATTTCATGGTTTCCAACAGAAACGGTAGTTATGTCTAATGCACAATTAGCATTTTTCAACTTCTTTATTCTCAGGGTTATTTTTGCTACAGTGAAAAAGTCCCTTGGATTTGGGATTATACTATGATTCAATTAGTAATATATTTATTCAGCTATTTCGTGTGAATATATATATATATACATATTACTATAATAAATGACCCCTCATTACAGAGAGAATAATAATGTAATGACTGGAACAAGGATAATATAAAAACAGAAGAGGGAGAATAACAAAAGACAAATTAATATCAGTTTCACTCTGGTCATGTGATTGGAAAGAAAAGGAGAATGGAGCTGTCAATCACTGCTGTTCAATTTCCTCTTCCATAAGGGTGTTTCAGTTTCTGAATGTTTTTTCTATCCATAGCCCTCAACTAGATCCAGCCCATTTTTCAACTCAAAGTTTCTTTTGTTGATCTTTTTTGCCATGGCAAATGTGGTCCTGTTGGGTTCTCTTTTAGGAGTGTTAGCCTAATGGAGGGCAGGTGGCTATAGCATCCTGATCCCTTTCACATAATTCCTTTCCAACATTCTTTTGGATTAGAAAGAATAATTGGTAAGGGAAATCATGTGAGTCATAGCTTCTGAAATTCTTTCCAATTTCTTTGTCAGCAGTGGCCATAGGAGTTGCCTTTACTTTCTGTGTGAAACAAAATAACATGTGTACATGGGCATCTACTCTTCCTTATATGTAGGTGTACACTGGGAAGCCCAGGGCAGGCTGCAATCTGAGTCACACCACCAAGAAGAAAAGGAGCTTACAAATGAGTAGTCAGTTACACATTGTCCAACTGCCTCTGTCATGATTATTTTTTTTTCATCACTGCCTCAAGCTAGGAGTTCAGTGTTAAGCCTCAGACTCCGTATTCCATTGCCACCTTATCCAATCATACCAAATTTGGTTCTGTTGTGTTCAGAATTTTTTTGAGTTATCCTGCTGACAGGTTAATGGAGAGACTTTTGAACCTCTTTACCTGATTTCTTTCCAATATACAGTGAGGCTGTAAAAATAAAAAGGCACGACAGATGAAAAGACCTTCATCTGAAATTTAAAAAAATTAAAAGGTAAGACTTCTTGGTCAAATATTGCCGAGCCACATACAGGCCAAAATCTTAACAACTGTGAAACTCCATTTGAGGAATAGTGCTCATAAGCTTTTGTTTGTTTGTTTGTTTGTTTGCTTCCTTGTTTGTTTGTTTGTTTTAGCTTTTCTAATAGAAAACCAAAAATAGAAGGTGTTTTGATTTTATCAACATCTCAATTCTCAGTGCAGAGGATCTGCAATCTTATTAGGATTTTCTTACCAAACCTTTACTGGAACAATGGAATATTGGTTATACTTTCAAGTAACATAATTATTTTTCTCACTAGCAAGAACAACTGACAAGAAACAGGACTCACTTCTTTCAAATGGTTTAGCTAATATTCGATATTCCATACTCTTTAAAATAGCCTCACTGGCCAATATGCAAAACACAGAGGGAATTATTTTGTAAGTGCCAGGGATTATATTACTTTCAAAGGAGAAATAAAATCTCACCCCAAGGTTTCAGATTATTAGAGAGAACAGCCAGTATTCATTGGACCAAAAGAAATACCACACAGAGAGCTTTCATGCATGTTTTAACCAGACACTTCTTTTAAAATGCAGGAACACTTTTATTTTGCATGTGTTTGTGGATTTTTCCTTTAATTTTGAATTCTTTTGCATGAAAGTGTATGTATACATAAATGAATATTAATGACTCTCATGTTTTATTTTAACCCAAGGTAGCGATCTCAGTTCAAAACAGGGCAGGTTTGTTAAATTGTAACAAAGGCCTTTCCATCTCTCCTGCCCTCTGTATCACCAGAATCCATAAGCCTTGACTGCAGTTTGGAAATTGAGACATTTATTTATTCAATTTATTCAATTTATATTGCTGCAGTAATTCAATTAATCAATGACTTGGTTCCTGGTCTTCTCCTGCTCCAGAGGAAAAGCTGGAAGGCAGTTCTGCAAAGTTCTTCTGGATCTGAATGGTGCATGGTTTCCCATTACAGGTAGTCTTCAACTTACAGCCACAATTGGGACTTGAATTTCTATCACTAAGCAATGCAGTTGGTAAGTGGGTCATGCCTGATTTTATGATTTATTTTTTAGCTGCGGTCATTAAGTGAATAATCATAGTTGTTAAGCAAATCATGTGGTCATTAAGTGATTCCAGCTTCCCTCATTGACTTTGTTTGTCAGAAGCCAGCAAGAAGGTCGCAAATGGCAATCACATGACCGTGGAGACACTATAATGGTTGTATGTGTGAGGACAGTCACGAATCGCTCTTTTCAGCCTTGTTGTACTTTCAAACAGTTGCTAAATGAATGGTCATAAGTCGAGGACGAGAACTCCCATCTTATCCCATATCCTAGATTTAGGGAGTTCCACACCTGGATTCAAATAATAATTGTTCCATCCCCACTAATTCTTCTAAGGCTGTGCCATCTATCCACAGGGTTTTTCAGGTTTTTTTCAGCTAGCTGATTGGATGTTTTATTCCCTCCCATTTACCAGTTGACAGGAGGACAAGCTAGAAATATGGAAGAATAGAGTGCCACTAAAAAGACTATTTGCTAAACAACTTCAATCTGCAGAAGAAAAACTACTTCCAGTGGGGAATGGTGGGGAACCCCATTCTTCAATGGAAGTATTTTTTTTATACCACAGTCTTCCTCCTCTCTTAAACTCATTTTGTTATCTAATGCCAGATACCAGTTGCCAAGATGATACATTTGTGTAGGTTTGTTCAGAAATACATTTCTGTAAGGCACTCTAGTTTGCAATTCTTACCCTCTTCTGAAGATTTTAAGCCATGTGGCAGCAATGCAGAATGTTGATTGTGATTTGCAGTGGTATTAATTCTTCTTTAAAGCATTGGTTCTTAAAACCATGATGTGGTTTCTCCCTCCCCACCTTTTTTTTCTTGCCATGTCCTTGCTTAGGAGAAAAAGATAGAACAGTTGCATAGTAGTAGCTGTATTAAAAGCCAACCATTTATTTATTTCTCTTTAAGATCTGATCTACAGTATGGGTTGGTTATCTAGGAAAAAGGAGAGAGTGCCTAGCTCTTGTTTCGTATGAAGACGTTTCCACATTCAGCGTCTATTATTTCCAAAAAGAAATTAGCAGGTCCAGAAAAGGTCTCTGTTTGATATGTTGGAGATCCACAGACAGCTAAAATAGGTAAGACAGAACAGATGAACCAATGGTCTTATTTAATATAATAAGAGAAATCCATATACCTCTTGGGACTCATTCCTGAAGTAAGAAATAAGTAGATACCTGAAAGAGTCTGACATATTATTAGAGAGAAAATTGAGGCGCCAAGCAAATAGCATCACCTACATTATTAAAAGAAATGAGATCACTCACTTGTTAATTATTTATATCTACGATATCCTAAGGTATTGTCCCTTGCACCTCAATACTGCCACATTGCTGGCTGTGGAATTCTGGGAGTTGAAGTCCACATGCCTTAAAATTGTCAAGGTTGAGAAACTCTGCTGTAGTGCTCCTGTACCTCTATCTTTAAATCACAGTCTAGCACAATATAGTAATATCCTCTTGCAATCCCAGCCATAACCCTCCATGCAGCTTACTTGATTAATTTAGGTAACCTTTACAATACCAAGTGTAAATAAGGAAGGATTTTATAGATAGACCAAAGATGTATACACATCTTTATTTTGGTTGCCCTTTCCTTCATTCTTTTCCTCAATAATACCTCTATAAGATATGCACTAGAAATGGATCAATTTTAAAGAATGTACATTTATTGTTTCCTTGCAACCAATTATTATTAGATCTTTGAACAGAACATTTTGCAGTAATAATAACACTCCCTTTTTGCTAACCAAGTTTATATATCTGTGTTCACACTGTTAGAAGGTATGACTATAAATCAATGGAGATACAGAAACCGTGATGCACAGCTATTGGAAGAAAGGTAGAGAAGCCGACATAACATATATTAGGTTTAGTGACCACAGAGTTATCTTTATTGAAGAAAAGTTTTACTCCACTAAGTTAGATTAATAATGAACGTCTAACAAAGGTTCTCTTTCTGTAAAAAGTTATCATTTTTAGATGAGGGATTTGTCATCCTTTTTCTTGGACTGGGAATTCTTTAAATGTCCATTTTTCTAAAGGAGAGAGACACCAAGAGCGAAAAAGAGAGAGTCTGCACTGCACATACAGCTTTAATGACCTGTAAAGTAAAGGAACTCCACATGCTGTAAGGTTCAATTGAACATATTGCTAGGAATGCAACAGTAGGACTGTATTCACCTCAAGAGTTGCACTCTTTGTTATGGCAGCATGAGAAGCGTCCATAGAGATCAGAGCCATAAGTAAGCTCTTGCTTTGTTCTCCTCTTTGTATTTTGCTTTTATTTCTGATTTTTGACCTCTAGGAGGGTCACTCTGTACTCAACATAATCTGTGGCTATAAAGTGCTTTGTGGTAATTTCTACAAAGCTTTTTATGTTGTTGTGCAGATATGGAACCTAGCAGTGACACATGACTTGTACAATATAGCATTTTCAGCCCCCAATTCTATTGCACCACAAGGACAAAGAAAACGGGAAAATATCAGCCCTTTTGCTTACATTTTCAATATTTGGGTCATCAACGTGAACAGTTTAGAAATAGAATTAGACAAACTCATAATGGAAGAGGCTATCAATGGCTAGTAGTTAGGATGGCAGTATCTTGCCTCCAGTAGTAGAGCAGTATGGCTCTCAGTATCTGTTGCTGAGAAACATGAGTGGAAGGGTGCTATTTTACGTCTGTCCTACTTGTGGGCTTCCCAGAAGTAACTATTTGGCCACAGAAGCATCAATTTGGAACTGAATACTGGACTAGATAGGCCTTTGGTCTGATTCAGCATGCTTCTTTTTATATTCTTACCTTCTGCCACTCTGCTTCAAAGTATGTATTACTGCCAAGCTAGACATCCAGGAAGCTGACATATTCTGTCTCCTGGCTTTGTGTTTTCCATTATACATTAATTTTATTGATTTTTGTTTGTATGTCACCTTTAATCCAATGAGTTCAGACAGAAACTAGAAGTTTCATATATTCCTCATGCTCTTTCCCATAATATTTAGCATCTTTTATTCCATATAATAACATTGTCAAATTGTGAGCTTCCCCCGCTCATGATGAGGCCTCTGCTCCAGATAACTAGATGCCGTGGGCCTCCAATTTTCTGTCAAAATAAAAAAGGAAAATTCAATGCAATGATAGCACAATAGCATAAACTTAGAGAGAAAAGCACAAAATTCATGATGGATACATCCATTTTAGCAAAAACACTGTTTCAGGGATAATACAAGCCTCAAAGCTATGCTTTATTGTCACAATTTCAATATGATAAACCAATTTTAGCCAGATGTGCTGGGATTCTAATTCCCAGAGTACTTAACCATCATGGTCACATATATCTGGAGGGTGCAAGTTTGAGAAAGTTGGACTAAGATACAATTTGGCCACGGTTAACCCTTTAAGCTCGTTAATGGAACCTGGATTTTTTTTATATTGCCAAGTTTTGTTCACTAAACAATATTAGCTATTTGATTAAATCAATATCTTTGAGATTTTTTTTTAACTACAGTATTTAGATTATGAATGGGTAGGTATTATTGGTTCTATGCCAATTGTTTTCCCATCAGGGCTGGAAAATTTCGTATAGTAAAGAATCATGTGATGAACCCACACAATTTCAGCTTCCTTTGACAAACCTAGTTTCTAGAACTAACTGTATACATGTTGACTTTAGATCTGGGCATATGTTAAACCCTTCATTGTATCACACAGTTCCATATGGATCTCATCATCACAGCTCCATATGGAAAAAGAAATTAAACAAACTCTTCCAAAGATCATGTGCCAATTTTCCCTTTGTGATTTTTGCAGCACCCAAGAGTCTTTTGTGAATATTTGTACATGTTGCTCATACATTTCATGGCATGTAAAAGGAATTGTACTACAGCAAACCTTCAGAGACAGGACAAAAACTGGAGAATTAAAAGACTTTTTAAAAAATTCTGCCCTGTTCTCAAACTCAGGAGAATCCACTTAAATTTATTGGCTGTGTTCAATAATAAACCATAGTTCCCATAAATATTGGCTTTAATGACTGGGGCTGATAGAACCTGGATTGCCTATTCATGGTCTAAAATATCAGGCCTAGACTAATATAGGTAGTACTTGACTTACAACCACAATTGAACCCAAAATTTCCATTGCTAAGCAAGACATTTGTTAAGTCAATTTTGCACCATTTTATGACCTTTCTTGCCACAGTTAAGTGGATCACTACAATTGTTAAGTTAGTAACATAGTTATTAAGTAAATCTGGCTTTCCCATTAACTTTGCTGATCAGCAGGTCACAAAAGTTAATCGAATGACACTTCAATCATCATAAATATGGGTCAGTTGCCCAGCATCTGAATTTTGATCACGTGACCATGGGGATGCTGCAGCATGTGAAAAATGATCGTAAGTCACGTTTTTTAATGCCATTATAACTTCAAACGGTCACCAAACAAACTGTTGTAAATCAAGAACTAGTTCAGTAGTTCAGGTATTCGCCAATTCTTTCAATACAACTGCTATATAAATAAATTAAAATTGCACATGCACATTAAAAGTTAACTTGGACTTGTAAATGTAGTACCATGCAAATTCATAGATAATGAAGTAGATTTTCATTAAATGTAAAAATTTACACTGTTAATATTAACGACTTCAAACAATCTTGTCTTATGAGACAGCCATGTAAAGTTTGATATTCATAATTTTGATGATAGGTACTCAAGAATTAAAAGCCCTCACTTTTTTTCTAGTGCAAATGTGACATCCAAAACTTATAATGAATTCAGTATTATTTTTTTCCCCAAAACTTTGGTTCTTACATTTTTTTCCTTTTAATTTCAGTTCTTTGTTCTAGAATGAAAAATCAATACTTCTTATGGTATTTATGTAAAATGTAACATATGTAAAATGTAAATATGTAAATCATAAAGAATTCATTTTTCTACCTATACAAAAAAGAAAGCAGCTTATATTTCTTAAATATTTAACTCATGGTGGCTTCTTAGTTCCCATAAGCAAGCCATAAAATATTATGTGTTTGTGTATGTGTGTATGTATAGTGTGTGAGTGAGTGTGTGTGTGATCCGATTTGTACTCTACAATAATGTACAATACAAATAAGCTACAGACTGGTCTACTGCACACAAGCCAAGGCTTAAAAGTATGCACATGTTCCTATGTATTATGCTACACAAGCAATAATCTGATAGTTATGGAAGGTTTAATTAGGTTTAGCCTCTCATTGTACTTGCAAAGCTTAGAGGTTCATGCAGTTTATCTCTAATTGCAGTTGAACTGTCTGTAATAAGAACACTTCTCCCCCAAAGAAAAGGGCATTTCACTGAGTTTTTAAAATAATTCCAGGAACAAGTTATTGCTATCATTTTAAAACTGCAGTTGTCAGATCTCCTGTCATGTCACAGCTGGAATGGTGGGAAAGCCTTATAAGAACAATAGAATAATCTTAGCAGATACATGGTGGGAGGGCGTGAAAAGTTTGCTATTTTTGAGTACCAAGGAAAAAGATTCTGATATAGGTTCTTCTCATTTTTAAAAAGAACAGAAAATTATTACCTTTTACTATTACAAACTTTTAAAGCTAAGGCCAAAACAGGAACATAACTTTTTCTCTTAACCCTTGAAATTGCTGGTTTCAGAATAGTAATGTTAAAGACATTCTGGGTTGTGAATGTGTGGTTCAGTGCTTGACTACATTGCATTGCCTTCCTGAATCCACCACGCTTTGCAAACTTATTTTCTATTTGTAACTCAGAGTGGATTTCAATTTGTGAGTATTTTTGTGTCTAACAAACATATGAACAAATTTATATCAAATACAGCCATTTTAAATACTAACTAATGTTTAAATTCCCTCTTTAGGAAAGGTCTTAGAGAAAGTAGTGGGCAGAATTGTAGAGAATCCTTGATGTAAAATTCTGTCAAAGAACTTCAGATGGTACGGTCTAGGAGAAGAGACTTTTCTGCTGTGTCTCCCAAACTTTGGAACATCCTGGTGAGGTAAAATCCACCAAACTTTCTTGGCCTTGTGGAAGGGCCTTAAAACCTGACAGACCAATGAGGGAGCTCTATAGAGATGGTAGATGGGGTAAAAGAGAAGACCCCACCCCCTATACCATTCATCCTCTTGGTTTTTAGCCTCTATTTCATTACTAATTTTAATTGTTTTTATATTTAGCCTTTTATCATTGTGAGTCAACAGTGAAATGGATGGCATATAAATTTAATAAATAAATGAATGTAGCAGATTACAACTTTCAGAGTAATTGCAGATACGGATGTGGAATTTAAATCAGATTAGAAACTCTGGTGATGATTGTTATGAGCTGAATGGGGGGATGAACACCATCCTGGCCCTATTGGAACTCTCCAATTGTTTGTAGCATGGACTAGGCTAACCTTCCACAGTGCCTTCAAGTGCTCCTGCTTTTTCCTGAATAGGGACTTCAAAAGGGTCATAGGGCAAAGTTAGTTGAGCCAGCTGAGCCAGGGGGCCCTCCTATCTGGGGTGTTGCAGGGCTTAATCCTTTCCCACAAGTTATTCAAAATAAATGTTATTTCTAGGGAATCTCTCATTTCTCCTGAAGCAAATCCTCAATCAGGGAGTTCTCCTAGATTTACATTTTCTGCTTGTTCAACAAGTAGAAGTCATGGCCAGGTTGCTGTAGCTCAGCTTCGTCTGGTAGGGTAATTGTGAAAGGCCCTGGTAAGAGTAACTTGTGTCCTTATTACCTCCAATTTAGATTGTTGCAGCATGCTTTATATGGCATTGCCTTTGAAGACAACTGAACATATGTAATGGAACAAGTGAAATCCTCTGATGCACACTGCATCAGAATTGCGGGTTGCATTGGCTGCTTGTTGGTTTCTGGGTACAATTCAAGGCTGGAAAAGTCCACATGGTTTTGATCACAAGGATTCTTTCTAGACCATTTGCTCTCAGTAGAATCTCCCTACCCTATGGACATGGATGGTTTCTCTCCTTGCCTTGAGGAGGAATGGGGTCCATACTTATTTGTTTATTACAAAAATCACACACTACCATATTCACCAGATTTTCAATCCACTTAGATAAATAAAATAATAACACCATGCAAGCAAAACAAAGTTCCTAACATCATAGCCAAAATGCCATTAACCATGATTTAATTTTTTTCTCACCAAATGCTGTACAGCAGAGGTCTAAAATTCTTATACATCACAATAATTTGACCTTAAGAATCATGCCCGTTCTGAGTATGGAGGCTACTATAGCAAAGTCCATTAAGCCTCTCCCCTTTCCCACCCCCCACCTCCAGATGGCTGCCAGCAGCCAAGGCAGTCCTGAAGAACAGATACCTTATTTCAGTAAACCAGCTAGTAAATTAGTTTCTGCTGGTCTTTTCAGTTTTAAGTACTTTAAGTACCGATACTGCTATTGCAGTTTTAATTTTTAAATTTGTTGTTATTCTAATTTGTTTTACCCTGTTGTAAGCTGCCTTAATCCCTTAGATTTGGCAAGTTAGAAATTAAATGAAATGAATAAATAATCTATGGTAATACTATATTTGGGGCTTCCATGCCATTTCCATAGCAATCTGATAAGGATTTTCTGTTTGTTGGTTGTCTAACATTTCCTAATGACCAGTTTTTTGCAGTACATACTAGTACTTGCTTCACTTTTACAATCTCATCCATGCCTTTTTTATAACAGAGATGGACAAACTTATTTTGAGAAAATATTACCACCTTTCTGTGCAACCAATGATGGTAAGGGCATCCATGGATGCCATATAATAATTGTATAAACTGAAGGGGGGCTTAACACACACTTTTAGTGTCTATGGAGATTCTCAGTCATCCAGGCTATGGTTGTCCCAAAGGTGCTTTTTCAACTGAACTTTATTTTGTTTTTTCCTTGAAGATGTTTCACTTCTCATCCAAGAATTTTCTTCAGTTCAGAACTGAAGAAGCTTCTTGGATGAAAAGCGAAATGTCTTCAAGGAAAAACAAAGACCAGTCACTTTTTGAAAAAGCACCTTTGAGACACAGACTTTTAGTGCTCTTTTTAACATCAATAATAAAAGGCAGAAAATGTTGGTAATATAAGCCAGAGGAAAAAACAATGGTAGACTTCATCTGGTCTAAAAGGCTACAGTGTCTTTCCTGGCCTAAGCCAAACAGACATTGACAGTTGACAGTTGACAGATTGGAACATTCACTTTATTTACTTCTGTACCTGCAGACTGTACAGAAAATTATTTCCTATTAGTTCTAGAAATGTCATTCTATGTTGGCTGGGGAATTTTGGGGAAATGAAGTCCACACTTCTTAAGGTTAGTGTGGTTGAGGAATACTGGCATAGGGTATAATATATAATTAGAAATAAAAAATGT
>NW_015386087.1:1150816-1158771 GCF_001527695.2 Protobothrops mucrosquamatus | reverse complement strand
ACAGTTGACAGATTGGAACATTCACTTTATTTACTTCTGTACCTGCAGACTGTACAGAAAATTATTTCCTATTAGTTCTAGAAATGTCATTCTATGTTGGCTGGGGAATTTTGGGGAAATGAAGTCCACACTTCTTAAGGTTAGTGTGGTTGAGGAATACTGGCATAGGGTATAATATATAATTAGAAATAAAAAATGTAAGTGTATTG
Organism: Protobothrops mucrosquamatus; assembly: GCF_001527695.2. NCBI lineage: Eukaryota > Metazoa > Chordata > Lepidosauria > Squamata > Viperidae > Protobothrops > Protobothrops mucrosquamatus. Next base: position 1,158,562 of record NW_015386087.1, on the reverse strand, counting down.
TATATTATAGTATATAAGAGTGGGTCAACTTTCTCCAAAGCACCTGAAGATGGAGAAGAAGAAATGTATGGAAACTAATCAAGGAGAGAACCAACCTAGAACTTTCCTGACAGTGAGAAAAATTAACCAATGGAATGGCTTACCTCCAGAAGTTGTGGGTGCACCAGCACTGAAGATTTTTAAGAGTAGATTGGAAAGCCTTTTATCTGAAATGGTATAGGGTCTCCTGCATGAGCAAGGGTTGGGTTAGAAGATCTCGAAGGTCCCTTCCAACTCTGTTATTTGGTCATATTCTCCATAGCAAACTTTAGTGAAGACGGACCATGTGAAGGGAGGTGTCTCCCCGAAAATGGAATTATTCATGATCTGCTATCCATGATTTAATATTATGTGTCATTGTCTTTGGATGCCAAATCCCTTGCTACATGCCCTTGAACAAAAGGTCAGCACAGAAATATCCAAACGTAGAAAAGGTAGTCTTTCAACTGAGAAAAATAGTCCAGCCTGGTTTATTCTTTCCTCCCCATAATTTCTGTCTTGACATGTTGCTCTAGTTCTTTTCACATCTGATTAAATTAGTCACATTGCATTATGTCCTATCAAATCTGACATGATGCAATGGAATGTGAGCAGTGCATATAAAGATGTACTGGCAGCAGATAACAGCTGTCTATTCCCCAATGATAGTATTGCTAAGAGCAGATATGAGGCAAATTTAATATCTGATTTTGATATCTGATTCTTGGTTTTATGTGTGTAAGATATTGAGCCTTTGAAATAAACTAATTGTAATTTTGGATTATCATTGCAATAATTTTCTTCTAAGCATTACATAAAAACAGAGCATGAATGATAAACATTTTAAGGATTTATAATGCTAATAAAACAAACAGAGATTGCAGGAGCTCTGCACAACCCACCTGTCTCATACAGAAGAGATAGTAACAATTACAGCAATCTTAGGTTTCCTGAGGACTTCAGCTTTCATTAATGAGAACTGTTTTTATATTTTGCGGCAGCCAATTAAACTGAACTGGATATTTGTGTATCAGAAATCAAAGAGTGCAATGATTATTTAATATTTTAATAGGATTCAACTGAGCAGCTTGTCAAAACTGAGGAAGAACTTGGTTCTCAAAGACTTTATTAGGATACATCATATGCCTCAATAGGTGACAGAATACCAATGACCTGGGCTAATCTCTGAAAGCTAATAAAGAGTCATAGCTGTTGTTGTGAGAATGCTGGGAGCATCTGGGTATTCCAGAGCTGTTGGCTAGATGAGAAAGTTGAAAGAACATCCTGGAAGAAAAAACAAACTATTCCTAACAAAATCCTTGGATCTAGGATATTTTCAGAAACTAGTTGTATCTGAACAGTTCTGTGTAGCATCAAAAACTAGCAAAAATGGTTCTGTCTGAAAGGTCACTAAGGAATACTCTTGCTGGAGGCTAGACTGGGATATCAGAAAGCATTCCAAAAGACAATTGTGACAGACCACTTCTAGACTGCTCCCAATATGATAACGTGGCTGGTGTCAATTTCAACTTAATGGCCACTTCAGCTTTTTCTTTAATTTTATAGAGTTAAGCTGAAAATAACCAGGAAAGAATCTGCTTATTTGTATGAATGAAAAACCATTAGTTTGCTAATACTTTGTTCGGCCAATAAATATTTCTATCTGCAGAAGGTGAAGCTGCAAAGAAAACACTAACAAGAAGGTTCATTTGAATATATAATTTATAAATGAACCAAATGCTGCTTAATTACTCCTCCACATATCCAATGACTTAAAATAATAAAGAGTTCCTTTTTTCATAGATTTGGAATTTACCTTATTTTAACCAGCAAACTAAGCATTCCCAGTCTGATTATCCCGCTGTAACAAAAATTCAAATGAAAATTCATAAAAGAAAATCATGACAATACCACACTGATAGGAAGTTATGAGATTTTGAGTCCATCCACCTGGAAAGCAACAGCATGGAGATTGCTGTGTTATGTCATATCAAAACAGGAATGGGCAACCTGTGGAATCCAGATGTTATTAAATATAATTCCTTGGAATCTTCATCAGTGGCCAGCCTTCCTAGGACAGCTGGTTATGAAAGTTCCACAAGATCTGGACTGTCACGGGTTGTCCACTCCATTTTAGCAGCTATTATGCAAAACTGCATCTTCATACCTTTTTTTTCTGCAGTTGACTCACTGCAAACTCACTGTGGAGAATTTATTTTTAAGGCTGCCTCGAATGTTTCAATTTTGCCACACTTCTGAGGCTGAAAATTATAGTGAAGCCCTTCATTTACCTTGGCTGCCTCTGAGCCATTGTGATTGGACTCCTCACCCTGAGATGTAAGCAACCTTCAGACTTCAGAACAATTCATTGTCTATCCATGGGCCAAATTCAGCTTATTGTTGCATACTCAAGCGATTGCTGCTAAAAACAGTAGAGCTTTTCCTGCCATTTTCCCCAATGTAGGGCAATATTAACTTGGTTTCCAGAAGACTGAATGGCAATTAAATCCATGCATTTGCCCAGCTATGCTGCCAATGAACTGTCGCATTCTCAGTTGCACTTCTGACTGATGCAGCTCCTGAGACAGAGCCTACGAGTCAGGAAGTAAAACTGTCTGTGATCTTCTGAATTTGATGCGAGGGCTGGTGAGATCTCCTGTGTATATTGAGGAAGCTCAGTAGTTTGCAATAAATACAAGTAAGTTGTACTTCTAATTAGATCATAAAGCACTTAGCACTTCTCTCCTTCTCTCCTTTATCTGAACATCAGTGGGGGCAGAAAAATCCAAGAAGGCAAAAGGCATCATTTCATTTATGTTTGATATCCATAATTTTTTTTCTATATCATTTTTTATTAAAACTATTAAACAAGAAAATAAGTCTAATATAAAGTAATATAAAGTAGGGAAGAGAAAAGAAAAAGAAAAAAGTTCAAGAAAAGAAAAAGATTGAAGAAAAATAGAAAAGAAAGAAAAATATATAGATAAATAACTTCCTATATCCTATACAGTAATTAAAAGTACAAATATATTCTAACCTCTCTCTATAAAGTTGCATCCTATTACTCTTCTTTCTATAAACTATCCTGTCTAATCATCAAAACCATAATTCTCAAGTTCTTATTTTTATTTTCATACAAAAATTCCATATGAGGCTTTCAGTCATCAATAAATGTAAATAACTGAGGGGGTTATTTCTAATCAAAGAGATTTATTTATACATTTTAGCAAAATCTGTCAAGTTCATCAATCATTTCTTCATTGTGGGTAGTGTTGAATCTTTCAATTTCTGTGCCTATGGTAATCTCACTACAGTAATCATTTATTGAAATAATCTTCCATTGTTTTTTTCTGTTTATCCATTAATCCTAAAAGGATGTATTGTGTTTGAACCCAAAAACTTTTAGTTTTTTTACATCTCCACTAATCATGATAAAATGTCCTTTCATATTCTTCACATTTCCAACATACGAACATTTGAAGTGCATTCATACATTCTACATAATTTCTCAAGCATCATGTACCAGCAATACATCATTTCATAAAAATGTTCTTTGCGATCATAACACAATATAAATTTTAACTCTTTTAACCACAAATTTAAGCATCTGCTTAAAAGTTACAAAAGGGCTCTTGAACAGGAGTGTGATCTAAATTTCTTTTTTTGTATTGTTAATAAAGATCCAGATTATTAAAGGAGAGATCAAGTACCAAAAGCAAGAAGGTTGGGTGAATTCTAAGCAGCTATTCTTAATAAACAGCTTAATAATCACACAGAGTAATATGGGAGGCTGTATGTATCCCATTCCAAGTTATTTAGCGATCTACAGGACAATACCATTAGTTTAAATTAAGCCTAAAAAACAATCTGGTTGTCAATCAATTCTTTAAATAATGGCAATATATCTTGTACTCTCTGCTATTCTGAATAAATTGAATATTCTAAATTGTGACCAAAGGCTACATAAGGAATGTTGTAATAATCTAACCTCTCAAAATATGGGCAGTTCTCATGTCCAGGCATGCATCTATCAAACAGGCTGCCTCTAATAGCGTTTCCAAGGTGCAAGCAGGAGCATTTCAAATTACAATCACATTTAAACCCAGAACCTGACCCTTAAAAATGGTTGGACATATTTACATATTAGATTGTTGGTACAGTGCTTAAAGTGTAAGATAAGAAACCAGGAGTTTCTGAGTTCTAGGCCTGGTTTAGATACAAACCCAGCTGGATGACCCAAAGGCACTTTTTCACAAGGCAACTGGACTTTTTTTTTTTCTCTTTGAAGACGTTTTGCTTCTCATCCAAGAAGCTTCTTCAGAAGAAGCGAAAAGTCTTCAAAGAGAAACAAGAAAGTCTAGTTGCCTCGTGAAAAATCACCTTTGGGACAACTATGACCTGGATGACTGAGAATCTCCATAGACATCCAGTTGGATGATGAGAGTAATTTAAATGAGGAATCCTTGGCGCATTGTTTAACATTTTCCTTATGGTTTTCTTATCCTACTTTCAAATCTGATTTACAAGGTATTAGATACAGAAGATTGAACAAAAGAGGAGATTAAAGCACATCTTAAAACTTGTAATTCCCGGTTAGGAATAAACTGTTCCAAGCGATGAGAAATAACACATTGTTGTTCTATTTCAAACAAATGTATAGTAAAGTCAAAACATGTTGTGTGACTAAAATTTAAATTAAGTCCGTTTTTTTCTTAATAAATTAAAGACAAACACTCATAATGTTTGCTTGAGTTTAATGCAAAGCTTGATGCGCCTTGCACAAACTCTGTTGTCTTGGTGTAACATGTTCAATTAATTTTCTTCATTAGGCTTCTCCTATTTCAATTATAAGACTGTATGGGCTTTCTCTGATGGTCAATTAGTATCTTTTAACATTTTTGACTAAAGACTTGGCTTGTCAGCTGGGTAACATAGCAGACTTTGATTTATCAAGCTTTGAATTCAGGCTGTCTTAGAGGGAGGGCTAGAGTGAGCTAAAAGTGATCATTAAATCATATCACACTTATTATATCCTTTCTATCATTTTACAGCAAGCTGTTACTATGTTAAAATTTTATTTTTAAGAGAATAACTTTTTTTATTTTGATGTTTAATGATGCTATCTCTAGTTATGAGGATAGGGAGATAATTTAATTTGCCCAATTGGCAAAGTACCCTACTAGTTGTCCTTAGCACACTTTTTGCAACAACTAACAAAACTATGCTGACCATCTAATCACTGTATTTTTAATTAGAATTACTCTCTTAATATTAAAAAAAGAGAAATTTAGGGCCCACTCCTGTTCACGTTCTGCTGGCTTCAGGAGGCAAGCTATGAGACCTCATGAAAAATATATTAATGGAATATTCTCCTGGGGCATTTTAGTAGAATATGAACCAAACATATCCTAGTAGACTACCAACAACAGGATGGAACTGTTGAGTAGAGCAGAAGAGTATGCTCAGTTTGATTACCAACCTCTACAAGAATTTTCCCTTCTATTGATTTTAATGTTATAGGAACTGTCGTAGGTACTTTCCAGTAGCAGTGTTGATAGGTTGTGAAATGTGGTTATTTGCACGGCTACAGATATAATGACCAACATTCAGAGAAAATAAGAAGTGTGTTACAGCGTCTCTCCATAATTCTTTGGAGATGCATGAAATTTGCTATTTACTAGCCAGCCAGTATCAAAATACAGAGCCCAAACTGGATTTTTCTCTTAATTTGTGTCAACCACTACCCCAAGGCATGTGGATATTAGTTTGTATATGGATCAAACCTTTTTCAATTAATGATGATTACCAGGAGAGGGAAATAAATCTATAAGATTTGAAACCTCCTGATCATATTTTCAGGCATGCCAGATTTTACATGATACCACATCAGGTTTCCGTAGCTAAGTTAGTAGCAGCTACCTGTGTTTTGTGAACATGTGGCGACATAATGGCTGAAGATACCAGCGCAGCTTACAAAAGGTGGCTTCATCAATATGGTGGTAGATGAAGCAAGGAGAATATCACCAGCACCTGGCTCCTCCAGGTAAACATTGGCAAAAGGTCCAGGGAAGCTGAGAGAGCATCTGCCATTTTTATACCATTTTTCCTATGTTTTGGTAGTTTCTCCTCTGAGGCTGAGCACCATAGAAAACGACAGCAGTTCTCCCAACATGATGGGAATTTATTTTATTTATTTATTTATTTATTTATTTATAATTTATTTATAATTTAATTTGTATCCCGCCCTTCTCCTCACCGGACTCAGGGCGGCTAACAGCCTTATAAAACAACATTACAATAAATATCCATATTAAAACCAAATTAAAAAAAATATTCGTAAAGGCCAATCGTTAAAATTACCCTTAAAATTACCCTTAAAAACCCCACTAAAATTCCCTAGGCCAAACCCGCTTGTTGAAAAAGCCATGTCTTTAGGGCGCGGCGGAAGGAGGGGAGATCCGGGATCACCCGGATCTCTGGGGGTAGTTCGTTCCAGAGGGTGGGGGCTCCCACCGAGAAGGCCCTCCCCCTGGGGGTCGCCAGCCGGCACTGTCTGGCTGACAGCACCCTGAGGAGACCCACTCTGTGGGAGCGTACCGGCCGATGGGAGGTAACCTGCCTCCATATATAGCAGGAAATTGGCATGTAATTGAAAATAAGTAGAAGATATTTATGGACAGAATGAAATGTAGTAATATGAGGGGCATTATGGCAGCATAGTAAATGGGCCAAACTCTTTCACTTTGAAATGTTTGCTGTCTTGCCTGTCCACTTACCTATATTTTAGTTTCTATATATGATTTGCATAGTGTTATTTTAGTATTGACATAGGGTCATGTTTATGTGCATGTTGTCAGTGTTGCAGCTTTATATTTCAGTGAGTGAGCAAGCTTTATGAATTGGATAGATAGAGAAAGACAGATGAAGCGTTGCATATTTCAGGTTTGATAGAAAACATAGAAGTGTCAGGAAAATAGTACCAACTCCCTGTAAATCTTTAAATACAAAAAATACATAAATATATATTTGGTAAAATAGCATAGAAATAGAATTTTTAATATTGATTTCTTTAGAGCTCTTGCCACTGAAATACTGTAAGTATTAATTAGTATTGATTTTTTTTACCGGTAGGCCCAGATTATAAAAAGATTACAGAAGAAACAGATGTGGACTATGAAGAAGAATTTGCACTGGAATATCAACCTTTTCCAGATTGTACAGCTATAATGTTAAATTTTGATCTGTCTGAAAAAAAAGGTACTATTGCTATTGCTATTTCAGTTAAGCTTATATAATAATAAAGAGCAAAAGCAACTCAAGGGAATTGATAACATGAAGCTCTTTTGAAGAGAATGAGATCATAACAACATAGAAGTTGCTCTATATCAGTGTTTCTCAACCTTGACAATTTTAAGGCATGTGGACTTCAACTCCCAGAATTCCACAGCCAGCAATGCTGGCTGTGGAATTCTGGGAGTTGAAGTCCACATGCCTTAAAATTGTCAAGGTTGAGAAACACTGCTCTATATTAATAATAATAATAATAATAATAATAATAATAATAATAATAATAATAATAATAATAATAATAATAATAATAATTTAATTTGTACCCCGCCCTTCTCCTCACCGGACTCAGGGCGGCTCACAGCCTTATAAAACCACAATGCAATAAATATCTACATTAAAACCAAATTAAAAGAAAATATTTGAAAAGGCCAATCATTT
>NW_015386087.1:1145663-1149778 GCF_001527695.2 Protobothrops mucrosquamatus | reverse complement strand
TCAGCCGCGAATCCAGGAGGACCCCCAGATTGCGCACCCTCTCCGAGGGGGCCAGAATTTCGCCCCCTATAGTCAGCGATGGAGTCAGCTGACTATGCCACGGCGCCGGCAGCCACAGCCACTCGGTCTTGGAAGGGTTGAGCCTGAGTCTGTTCCTCCCCATCCAGACCCTTACGGCCTCCAGGCAACGGGTCATCACGTCAAGGGCATCGTTGGGGTGGCCAGGGGTGGAGATGTACAGCTGAGTATCATCAGCGTACTGATGGAAATCCACCCCAAAGCCACGGATGATCTCTCCCAGCGGCTTCACATAAATATTGAACAAAAGGGGAGAGAGGACCGACCCTGTATAATTAGGACATAAGACTACTACATCTGATATATTTTTAAAATTCTATTTAGGAAGCAGATCAGTTCTCCCACCAACTTTGCTGAAAAGAGGAAAGAATTTGCACTGCCAAAGAAAACTAATTGCATATATAGACAATTAGTTATTATATTCAAAACTTCTAACAAAAATAAATATAAGAAGGGACAGTTTGGATATTATATTTTGACTCTATAGACATAATATTATTAATCCTTAATTTGCACTTAGCTTAAAAGACAATTGGTACTTTTAAGAATAATATTGCACTTTAGAAAATGGTGCTTTATGTAGCAGATTATCTTGATAAAAGAATCCAGTCTCAATACATGCTTTCATGAAATTCATGTGATACAGGGTAAATATTTGCAGTATTTTAATGCAGTGAGTTTGACCTGAGAGAAAGCCATAAAACAGTTGAACAAACTCCTCTGGGATAGGCTTGCAGGCAGCACTGCCAAACCTCACCATTTTATCACTAGTCTAATAATATTTTATACTTTTATTATGTTCCTAGATCTGTTTACCAGATATCATCTGAATGTTGAAGAGGATGCTATTAGCTTTATATTTTTAGATTAAAAACTTGAAGTTAACAGTTGTTTTAACCTACTTACACATATATATTTGATTAGATTTCATATCATCATCACTTTCTGAGTGACAGCATTATGTACAACTATTTCAATTTGATTTGATTTTGACTGAAAAGGAAACTAAAACATGTAGCCATGACCATTAATTCAGAAAAGAGCAACTAAGATGATCTGGAGACTAAAACATATGAAGAACGGCTGCAGGATTTGGGTTTGGCTAGTCTAAACAAAAGAATAAATAAGGGAGACATGATAGCAGCAGTGCTTTTTTTCTAAAAAAAAAAAAAAAAAAAGAGGTGCCGGAACTCATACACGTCATACAACCCGCCTTGCCTACCCTACAAGGTTCCACCCAAAAAATGTGCTGGAACTCCATTCTGGGCGTTCTATGAAAAAAAAAGCCCTGGATAGCAGTATTCTAGTATTTGAGGGGCTGCCACAAAGAAGAGGGGGTCAAATTATTCTCCAGAGCACCAGAGGGCAGGACAAGAAACAATGGTTGCAAACTGATCAAAGAGAGAAGCAACCTGGAATTAAGGAAAAACCTCCTAACAGTGAAGACAATTAACCAGTGGAACACCTTGCCTTCAGAAATCATGGCCACTCCATCACTGGAGGTTTTTAAGAAAAGACTAGACAGTAACTTGTCTGAAATGGTATAGGTTATCCTGCTTGAGCAGGGGCTGGAATAGACCTCCAATATTCTATTCTATTCTATTCTATTCTATTCTATTCTATTCTATTCTATTCTATTCTATTCTATTCTATTCTATTCTATTCTATGGTTGGTTGTTTTCTTCTATACTCTATATCAGATATGTCAAACTCGTGACGTCACATGATGTCGCACAACATATTGGGACAGTTTTGCCATTGCTGGCAATGGAGTGGGCGTGGCTTCCGCATGACGCATCTGGCCCACAGGCCGGCAGTTTGATACCCCTGCTCTATATCATGTTTCATAGCTTGCTGTCCCATGATGATTGACATATTTAAAACCAAATGCAATTATTGTTACTAAATTAAAACAACAATCTGAAAATATCAGCATTGCAAAGTATATAGAAGCGTTTAAGAGACAGGGAGCCACAGTCAAAATGATTTACTTTGCAGCCTTTTTCCAGTACTAAACATACTAAGATAACACACTCAGGACTTATTCCTGAATTAACAAGCATTCAACAGAACTTCCATCAAACAGCTGCAGTAATGATGACAACAACAACAGAAGGAAGAGAAGATAATGATTATCATGATCATGATGATATTGATTAGCTCAGTCGTGTCTGGTCAGCCTTCCCAAGTAGATCAGACAGGAATCATGACCAGATGAACTAATTCTACTTTATTGTAAGTCTACATTAAAGGAATCTTTCAATCCAGATAATACAAACCTCCTGCCATCATTTTTACAGCCTGAGAAGTTCGGAAAGTTCCCTTCTGAGTTTATTTTTCTGTTATGCAGCTGTGGGCCGTGTCCTGGCTTATCTGATCATTTCATAGGCAGCGTCTCTTTTCCCCAAGATTATTCCCACATACCATTACATGTTTTAAATATATCTTATTAATATCAATGTCCTTAAGCCAATGGGGAGATAAGTGTGCAGATGAAAGCTTTTACATGGCCTTTGGGACCAACACCAAGATGGGTTTTAGTTTTTCACCTGTATTGATCATCCATTCATAAAAAGAAGGAAAACCTTCCCTTTCCTTCATTTCCTGTTGAATCAGTTGAGCTGTTCAAGAAATGATCTGTCAAACTGTATTTTTGTACAGATATACCATTTTTGCTTACTCTAATAACACTGAGCTGAGGAAGAATCTGGTTTTTACGGTGGCAGCCATGTTGAAGTTGCATAATTCAAAAAACATTTCAGTAAAAGGCTTTTTTTTTTAAAAAATCAGCCTTTCTGTCTCTTTCTATACCCTGAAGTGTTGCTTAAAGAAAATAGCTGTGGGGAAAATGGTTAACAGGTTAACAAGTTAACCTTGCTAATTTGATAGGACTGTATTACATCACATTAATAATAACATGAAAGCGATACAAAGAATGCATTCTATAATTACAATATTATTCAATGTATTTCATAGCAAAAAAGAAAGGAAAGCAATCTTCTTATATAAATAAAAATGTAAATGTCCGTTTGTTCAAAATCTTAAATCTCCGAAAGTTCTTCACCGATTGCTTTGAAATTTTGACACAACGTTGCATTCGAATACGTGCATGTTTCTATATACCTACTATAATATAGATGTCACACCTGTAACAGGTAAAAACATGATTACATATTACAAACGTGCGCTTTCTCTTTTCTTTCTTTTCCATTTAACCAGACTGAGCCACAGCAACGCGTGGCCGGGTACAGCTAGTAGTAACATAAAAATAAAATCATGGATTTTCTAGCAAAATACCTACCATAGAAGTGCTGATTTAGCCAAATGCAGAAAAGCTGTATGCTGGACAAGTGAATTAAAAGAAAAAAAGAAACAAAAGGGACAAAGTAAGGGCAAACTCCTTCTAGAATGGGGGGGGCAACGATGAAGGCTCTTTTATGACTTGTGGTATGACTGAGTCTATGCTGACTCAAAACTTCTGGGAGTTGAAGTCCACAAGTCATAAAGGGACATCCCCTGTTCTAGAGTCTTGCGAAGAAAACTACATCAATGTACTCATGAAGTCACCAAGACTTGAGCACAATTCAAGTGAGTCTTTACTTAGAAAAGCTATTGGAATAATATGCTAATCGCCTTTTTTGCAGCAGTCAGCAAAGCATGTTTCCCTATTTCATGATAATTGGATAAAGAAATGTGGGTGGAAGTACAATTCATTTCAGAGTTTGATGAATTATTTACCAATTAAAGAGAAGACCAGAGGATAGTGCAAGCTATATGACTCCGATATGAATATTCCCTTTATTATATTATTTATACTCATGAAATTGTTGCTTTTATTAACTAAGAGGTTAATCACTTGAATGAGATTGCTTAGCAGTTCTTCACAACATCACCCACACACAAAGGCAAATTGGCAAATTTTATGTGAAGAAAATAACTTGGCAATTTTTTCATTACTTATCTACCCAACACAGTTTAATAACTATTACTGTGCAAAATGAATAAAAATTTAAATCTAGTGTCATAGTTTTACTCTG
>NW_015386087.1:1130899-1143658 GCF_001527695.2 Protobothrops mucrosquamatus | reverse complement strand
CATGAGGTCATCAGAAATCTGTCTGACATGAAAGAATTCTTATTAATAATAATAATAAAGTTGGAAGGGACCTTGGAGGCCATCTAGTCCAACCCCCTGTTCAGGCAGGAAACCCTATACCATTTCAGACAAATGGCTGACCAGTCTGTAGTATTAACACTTCATGTGATCTTGATTCTATCCCTCTGTTAATGCAGCTTTTTTGGCAGCTGCAGCATACTGCTAGCTCATATTTAAGTCATTGTACACCAGGATTCCAAGATCCCTGTCACAGTTATTACTGTTGAACAAGGTACTACCTATACTAGTCCTGTGCATTTGGTTTTTCTTGCCTAAATGTAGACCCTTACTTTTTTCACCATTAAATTTCATTTTGTTAGATAGCGCCCAATGTTCAAGTCTGTCAAGATCCTTCTGTATCTTAAGCCTATCTTCTGGAGTGTTGGCTATTCCTGCCAGCTTAGTGTTATCTGCAAATTTGATGAGTTTCCCATCTATCCCCTCATCCAAATCATTGATGAAGATGTTGAAGAGCACTGGGCCAGGAACAGAGCCCTGGGACACCCCACTACACACTTTCCTCCATGTAGATGCAGTTCCATTGAGGACCACAAACTGAATATGGCCGGTCAGCCAGCTACGAATCCATATGGTGGTGATGCTGTCTAACCCACATTTTTCTATCTTATCAAGTAGTAGGTTGTTTAAGAATAACATGATTGGTTATTGAAGGCATTTGATGTGAAACATTACACAAAGCCGATCCACTGGCATGCCTTTGTTTTGCTTCAATCCTAAGTACAGAAGACAACTACTGTATTTATGCCTCATCCCTGATAGGAAGGAGATGGGCAGTTCTTTTGAAACCTAGTAAAGGTGGGACTTCTTTAAGCTGGACAGATTGCTGACATTCTCCTCCTACAAGAAGAAGAGGCACAGGAGGTACAGGTTCCACAAACTAGATAAAACTGGCTAATTACAATACCTTCTCCAACCAGATGGTTTCCAGAGGTCTATGGCTATGCTTATAGAGATTTAATCTAGCAAGGACAAGGTTGATGAAGTAAGTTTTCTTGGATGAAAGGAGAACTTTATGTTCAAATATTTACTTTAAATATAATGGTTTGTATGATATCTGATATACCAAATCTGTTATAACAGAATTTTAAGTTTCAGAACTGTATCTGGCATTCAAAGCCAACATTTCTAGTTGCAGCCAGCAATCCTTCCCAATTATTTCACCTAGCAATGATTGGCTAAATTGTAGCACCAGTGAATATATCTTAAAGTTGTAAAATGGTAACCAAATTGCAGAGCAGTATCTATTGCTTGCTGTCCAAGAATATGAAATAAGAGATTTGATTTTCCCAATATAATATTAATGTAGTATATCTAATAACGTAAATGGGATAATTATTTAAGTTATCATCAGTTTTGTAAAATAAGCATTTTTTACTTTGGACTTTTAACTAGAATGAAAACAGATGAAATACCTATGTAACAGACTACTGTAACCAGCATCCAAATAAAGACTGCATTAAGAAAGAAGAAACAGAGATCTGCAAGCAGAATTTAATAGATATTTTACTCAAAATATACTATGGGATCCTTAATGATCACAAGTGGTCAAGACCTGTTTTATGTCTCTTAGGGAACAGTTATGTCAACCATTATAGATTTAGGTACACTAACAGGAAACAAAAATGAAACTTTTAGATTTAATGAACCTGAGTATCTAACAGCACACAGCAACTATTGAACTTGTTATGAACAAACCTTTTGATTAAGTCCATAGGGCATTCATACATACACTCCCACATTCACATTCACACACTATACTTTACATGCCTGGGCCTGGATCCTATCAAGATTCTGGATTGTACATTTCCAAGCTCTAATTGTTTATTATGATATGAAGATGCTTTCTTGTATTATTAATAGTTATCGCACCTGCACAACTACAGTGCAGCTCTTCTTTAGGATTAGAAAAACATTTTTTTCTGGCAATCCATTTAAGTGATCAATTGTGAATTATCCAGGTATCAGGACAAAATTTAGTAACATTTTCTCCCAATTCTTCCAAGTTGTTCAAGGAATTTTGTTAAACCTTGCATATTTCTTTTGAAATGTCTGGGGATCGATCTTATAAACACTGCTTTCTTGATTGCATGCTTAAGCTCAGAAGGGGTATCACAAAGGTTCCTCCCTTCAGGGACCTCTGATGGGCTGTTTGCCATTTCAGTCTTTTAATAATAATAATAATAGTAAAGTTGGAAGGGACCTTGAAGGTCATCTAGTCCAACCCCCTGCTCAGGCAGGAAACCCTATACCATTTCGGACAAATGGCTGTCCAGTCTCTTCTTAAAAACTTCCAATGTTGGAGCATTCACCGCTTCTGGAGGCAGGTTGTTCCACTGGTTAATTGTTCTCACTGTCAGGAAGTTTCTCCTTAGTTCTAGATTGCTTCTCTCCTTGATTAGTTTCCACCCGTTGCTTCTTGTCCTGCCTCCAGGTGCTTTGAATGGCAAACACTTGAAACTGACATTTGGGGGTAGGGGAGGGGATTATATTCATGTCCTTGTAAAGAGGTGGTCTTGTGAGCTGGTGAGGAGAAACAGACATAACCCAACATTAAATTCACCCTTCCAGAATTAAATAATTTTTTATTGCATGGCATCTTGGAGCCATAGATCATGCCCTCATTACATGTATTTGTGCTACACAGATTATATTGCACTTATATAAAAAGATTAGAATTTTCCATTAGAATAGGACTGATTAGACTAATCTGATTAATTTTTCATTCCCATTGCATTGAAAGGAGACTTGAATCTGGTTTCATACAAAAGTGATATTCAAGGTGTACAAAATCCATGGAAGGAATCATTTGGCCCTCTGCAGATCATCTGCAAGAAGCATCTGTATGAAATTATTAATGACACCACTTTTTGCCATTTTTTTTAAAAAAAATTTATGGCATCCGTTTGCCAATCTGTTCTTTATCACACAATATTTTATGCATTTCATATAACTTTTGGAAAAGCATTTGTACGCTGTTAAGCCAATAGGCAAAATTAAAGAAATCATGTGTAGGCACATTTCATTATATGAGGGAGAGCCCCTATCACGTCCTAAAGAGGCAAGTCTCTAAATTAAATTTCATTGTCAGCCCCCATGGTAGCATTGTCTCCAGTAGATAAAATTCCCTGCAGTACTCTTGGCAGGTGCCAACTGATATCCATATGGCCCAATAAATGTGTAACACAAAATTCTCTATTGTCGTCAGATTAAGAGCATAGTCCTTGCATGGTTACTCTTTGGTGCGAAATTCTCCTTTCACTCAGGGGGTTAAACCAGCCTGGCTCTATCCAGATGTTCCATGAAATGAAAGATTAACCATTCCTGCTGCCATTTGCTCTTTTTCTTTCTTTCTTTTTTCTTGTATTGTTTTCTTCTCTCTCCCTCCCTGAAGCTGATATTTTCTTTAGGAGCTTGTTTGTGAGTTGGAGGCATTTCTTCCCTGAGGTATATCAATCGATAGGCTGTTCTAGAAGAGGAGCAAAATGTTGAACAAGTAGATCAGAGTGTTATGAATTTGTTTATAGTGAATGACTTTCCACTGAATCAAGTTTGCTTCCTGGGGTTTTACTATACTGTATAGGACAGCAGCAATCCTTTCTTCTCGACAGAAAAGGAGGCTATCTTCTTCTTTTTTTTCCTTCTCCAGAAGCATTCTTATTCATTTCAGAGCAAAACTGTCCCAGTCTCTTTCAAACTGTGCACTAAGCAAGTGGGATAAGTATTAGAAATACGGCAATATTAAATTCCCAGTTACTATAAACAATGTCATCCCAGGGGAGAATGAGAAGGTTGGCCAAAATGCATTTCACTCAATGAATGCCAATTTAAATTCAACCAGACCTGTCTTTTGTATACAAAGACGTGCTCAAGTTCCTGCTGTTGCAGGACCGTTCAAGCATAGAATAAGTAGCATTCCAAAGAGACAAACCTTCTGTCTCAGCTGATGTTTAACAAGCTGTTTTCTTGCTGTGATGGGCTCTCAGGGCATGGGAGAGTTGCTAGAAGATGTAGGTGCTGAAGCTTGCAGCTTGAAAATCAGAGCAAACTTTGTAGAAAGGCATGGGTTGGATTAAGATTGGACTTTGTTGTTGTTTTTTCACCCCAGCCCATCCATAAAATAGACAGTCTATTTTATAAACCTAGCATCTGCCTTACAGTGACTAATATTTAATGTGCCTTTTGTCCTCCAATTTCCATCTATACTAATTTTGGACAACGTGAAGTTTGTTAGTGCTTCTGACAGTTTCCCAAAATAAATCTACTTCCCTATGAACAAGTCTAAATTGTGGGAATGTGTATTCATATGAAATGTATTCATATGAAATCCAACTGAACAATATGCATGCTTCCCTTTATTCTCCTTCCCCTTCACTACAGCTGTAAGTGCCAAATTTGTTGAAGAGATTTCCCTTGTATCCAGTGGTGGGATTCAACCAGTTTGCACCAGTTCGTCAGACAACAACCAGTTGTTGTCCAGACCCAGAATGGACTTCCGGAAGTGGCATCCACACAGAGAACTGATTGTTCACATATCTGAATCCCACCACTGCATGTATCTTAAAAACATAGGATTAAATACCTATTCATCCATGAAACAATGTCAGTCCATTGGTTTTCTCTCAGATTGATCTTTCTACCAAATCATAAAAAGGAAAATATTGGGGTGGAGGTATAGAAAGAAGTCCTTGTCTACACCCTTTTAATTTATAGATAAATTTTAGTTCCTTTTCTCTAACCAAGGTTAAGTCAGTCCAGATAATAATCTATAAAGTTCTTGTGTGTGTGTATGCGTGTGTAAAATTCTTTAAATTTGATTTTTATGAAACTGGGAACTATAATGGTGTATTTGAGATTTTGTTTAAGTGTTGGGTTTTACTTAAGCATATAAATCTAAGTAATAAAATTTACTCACTGCATGCAAAATTAGCATGTCCAGCTGAAGGTTTTCACAAAACAGAATATCATTGTCTGAGAATTTAAGGAAACTGTGATTAATTGAAATAGAACAGACTTTTTCCACCTGACATTGGAAGTGTTGAATAAAGATTATTTCAGCATATATGGACAAACATTGTTTGGTTATATGGGTCATTAACTTTACTCAATATAAGGCATCTTCATGTAGAACAGACATGTCAAACTCAAGGCCTGCAGGCTAGATCCGGCCCATGATGTGTTTAGATCTGACCTGTGGAGCTACCCTGGAGACAGTGAGGAGCCAGCCACCACCGGATCAGCCCCAGTTCACCCCAGCCGCTCCCCTTGGATGTACGCACAGGAGGCAGTGAGCGCACAGGGGCTTACAGTGCCTGGCAGAGCTGCAGCACATTGGCCCCTCGGTTGCTCATTGGCCGACAGTAATGGCCGGCTGGATATGAGCCCAGGGCATCCAATAAGCCACCCTCAGCTCTGCCCCACCTGCATCACACTCGCACACCTCAGGGCCCCACAGCCAAGCCACCCCCACCCCACTATCTGCCTCGCCTTGCCTTGCCCCACAGTGGTGGCACCTGCTGCAGCCGCCCTGTCCACAAAGGCCCCACTGCCTCTCCACTCTTCTCCAGCTTAGGAAGCTCGTGAGCCCAGAGAGGAAGCCACCATCACAGCCCCCCAGGCAAAACAGCCACCTCAGAGCCGTGTCCACAAGCCTCACACACAAACACACCCGCCACCCTCTCACAACCACCATGAGCAACCTGGTCAATGACAGTGAGCACAGCAGCAGCAGCCTCGAGGAGAAGGTAAGTACGGCTGGGCGCTCCCTCGGGGGCACAGGGCTAGGCTGGCTACACCTACTCGGCCATGGCTACCCAGGCACGCCTACCCAGCCACACCCATCTGGCCTTTTGAGTCCAACCATAATGCTGATATGAGTTTCACGCCCTGATGTAGAATAATAAAAAAGAGGAAAGCATCTCAGTGGCTATTTCATGCAATAAAATATAGCATATATATATTTGAGTGGGTGGTCACTCACCTGCTTGAAATCCGCTATACCTTTTCCTAGATGAGGCCAACAATTGTGCTTCAAGTTCTCATGCCGTTCACTTGTTACTTGAAATGTAAAATAAATTTGCTCCATTGTCCCTGCGATAAAGCCTTTCTTATTGCCTTTCATTGATTTTTGTCTCCTGACTAAGAATACTTGGTTCCTTCAATTTTTCTTCATAAGAACTGGTTTCCAAGCGGCTAACCCTCTTAGTTCTCCACTGGATACATGCAGCTTGACAAATTAATGTCTAATTGTCTTTACAAAAAGATCCTTATTTTAAATAGAAGATAAAATGATATATTTTTATGCCTATTCTGAATTTTAGTCAACTTTTATTGTTTAGTTTATTTTAAATCAACTGAACAGCACAGACTATGTTGCCACCAGTTTATGACTGTCTGCTAGAAATTATGTAAAAGACAAATTTCAATCTTTTCCAGAAATGCCATTTTACAATTAAGAATAACTTCGTTCTCACAGAAATTCTGAATTATATTAGCTGTCCTACATGAATCATAATACTGTATGTGCTAGAAGATAATTTTGTCATTTCTTCAAGATTCTTACTTATTTGAATTTAACTTTTGTACATTTGAGTTGAACTGGAAATATTTATTGATCTTTTATTTCCTGTCATTTTTCCCATTTACATCTTGGCAATAATAGCAGATGATGCTTATTTATTTATTTATTTAAAATTTTGCAGAATGTCCAGTTCTTGGACTAATCAAAACTGGCCACAGGATGTCACTATTACTCTACAAACATATAGCAAGAGCTATGTTTGTTTATCAAAGGGCAATTCCTAATGTTTTATATAACAATCTTTGGACTTGGAATATTTTGTAAAAGATCTGTTGAAATAATGAGAACTCTGAAAGACAACAGTGATTATCTTGCTAGATAGCTTGTCAATGGAAGGATACTGATGGAATATATTTCCTTTTCAGTGATTGAGGTACACAGGCAGCAATAGTGTGGGATAACTTCTCTCTTTGTGTATGTTTGTATGATTATCTGTGTGTGTTTGTGTGTGTGTATTCACTTTGTGACACCTCCATAATGACACTGACAGACAGAGGCTGCAGTTAGGAATGTGAAAATCATTCTTAATCCTTCTTCTATGAATGTTGTAGGATTTTTATGTACCATCATATTAGGTCAATCACTTGTTTGTTTGTTGATCTTCATAGCTCTCATTAATTTATGTAGATTTATAGGCAACGTTCTCTAAGATAAGTCTTTTATTGTGCCTTTAAAACACAATAAAAGATTTTTACTCTGTTTACTATTTTTTCTACACAACTTTCTCACAAGTATATACTTTAGGGAATTTTTGAACAAAGACGGACTCATAGTATGGACCATATTCGTTTCTGACTATTTGTGCTTCAAAAGAGTTCATGTTGGTGTATTGCACCATTTTACCCCCATAAAATCCATGGCAGATTTGTTTGGAGATTTATTCTAGATTATTTACCAGCTTATGTTTAGTGGTCCCACTCTACAAGTTCAATACAAGAAATGACAGGAATTGTAGACTTCAATATTTGGAGAAAAACGAAACTTCATTGGTCCTGTACAGTCAGGACCACATCCTGCTTCCTATAGCTCCTACTTAGACCTGTTGTTTAGACTTGTAGAGGCAGAAAATTGCAATTTGGATAGAATAGATGAACTTGTCTATACTTTATTTCTCTTTTTTAAAATCACAATGTCCCTATTGTAACTCTTTTTTCAAATCCCTTTCAAAACTAATCTTATACTGATTCTCCCTTCTTTTTTTTTTTAGGAATTTCACAAAATGTAGATTATTGGTTCAGCTCTGCAATGAAGAAATCATCATCCTTGCTGTTGAAACTTCATTCATTTCTTGACTAATTCTGTTGGACAACTTAACTATTTTCAAATACCATATACCCTAACTTGGAAAGTGACCATTAGGTTTTTACTTAGAACCTTAGAAAGTTCTTAGAAAGTATTTCAGTGAGAGTTGATTTATCATGCGTTTGTCTTCATTATTTGGCAAGGCTGCAAACTTGAGCACCTTTATTTGGCCTTATTTCCTTTGTTAATGGCTATTCCTGCATTTGATAGCTTTCTGTTTGAAAGAATGTGCAGCCCAAATACAACAAAGAGACTGAAGCAGTCCTTATGAAGAGGGAGCTAAAATCTTAAGGGTGTGCATCTACATATAATCCCTGAACAGCAGGCTGATCAGATGTGTCACACTTTAGTCTGTATAGTAAGTCTCAACTATGACAGTTGGCATCTATTTAGATTATAATCATTCTAAATTTAGAACTATGAGTGTAAATTAGCACATGCAAACTCTATGCCAGTCCATGGCATGTGGGGTTCTTGGTGGGGATGGCATTACTTTTTTGTTGTTGTGAAAATAATCAACCTGTGCTTATTATAAATGGCAAAACTGAGTTCACCATGCAACCTGTAAATGAAACTCAACGAATTACAACTCAGCTCAGTGGGAAGAACTACGTTTATGTTTTAGCTGAATTCAGTATCATAACTTTCTAAATAAATTGACTATTTTATTAATAGAAAGTAGAAAAAAATTCTTTTTTGACTTTTAAGTTCTCGAATCACAGTAATTATTTTTCAGTATAATACTGTAACAAAAAAAACTATGTTTGTCAATATTTCACTACTCAAGTCAGAAAGCATGAACTATGTCCTTCGTACAATATGATGCCTGAGAAAAGATCCAAAGATATGCAACTCAAATTCATGCCACATGAGTTTGTCTAGAGAAGATCTGAAAGGCACAACTCTTTTTTAAAGAGGAGTTTCTTCTCCTCTTCTTCTACAAGCCTAAATGAATTCTGTCTAAATTGCTCTCCAGATAAGCAGAATTGATGGCACCAACTGTGCTTTTTAGCTGCTCCTGAAATAATAGTGTTTTAACTAGTATGGGGAAATTGAAACGTATCCGATAATATAAGGTCTTCTTAGTTCTTTTTCCTTCGTCCTTTCTGATTTTGTTTAAATGAAAATTAAATGTTGCTAAACAATAAATAATTGGGTAACTCGGTTAAGAACTAGAATCTAATTAATCATTTTTTCAGAGAGAGAGAGATTAGATAGATAGATAGACAGACAGACAGACCTATAGTCATATACCATATCTCTGTCTCTGTCTGTCTGTCTCTTTCTCTCTCTCTCTCTCTCTCTCTCTCTCTCTCTCTCTCTCTCACACACACACACACACACACACACACACACACACACACACATACACACATGGCAAAACCCAGCTGAACTATCATGTTCATATTTGGATAAGCAATCACCAGACAATCCCTAGGTTGTAGGCTGCGTGGTGAAATAATAAAAATAAAAGCATACCAGAAAAAAGTAATGTCAACTACTGTTGCGAAGCAAACTGTATGGTGAAAGAGTCACCAGGAATTGTTCAACTCCTCTAGGGCCTCTTACTTTGTACATTTTGGGCACCAGACTCTTCTGAGTCTGGTGCCATCCAGATGTATTGGGGATTTCCAATACAGCAGGCTCATTTAGTAACAGTTCCTCAAAGAACTTCTGAAGTGATGATTGCCTGATACCAATGATTTGCTTCAAAATAGACCATTTGATAAAAAGTCTGTTTAAGAAAAACAAGGAAAACACAAGCTTACAATTTATTAGTGTTCTTCTCAATCAGTGCTTTCCAAATTGACATCCTTCCCATAATTTCCAAATAATTATCAAATTGGTATACAAATATGGGAGTTATGATCTAACACAATTAAGCATAACCACATTTTATTGTAACAGTTAGTACAGATCTAAATATCCACAGTTCCAGGTCTATAAAGAATGGGTACAACCCAGAACTATTATAGCAATATATTGTCACATTTTTTTTATTTTTACAGTAATTCTAAAATAGAAAGTACTGTAAGCTGGCATAGACCATCTATGCATCGTGAGGGAAGGAAGCAAGGAAGCAAGGGGGAAGGAAGGAAGGAAGGAAGTAAAGGAAGGAAGGAAGGAAGGAAGGAAGGAAGGAAGGAAGGAAGGAAGGAAGGAAGGAAGGAAGGAAGGAAGGAAAATATGTAAAAGGGTCATTGGTACTACCTGTAAAATAAAATGGGGAGAGGGGAAGAATAGCAGAGAGGTCATGAAAAAAGGTAATCCATAGGCCATTGGGAAGGATTGAGTAACTCCCTTTTTATTTCTTTTAAATTCAGAGAAACAACTACTGTTGTATACTGGGGAAAGAGTGTTTGTAACCTCACCCCAGTTGTGATATTGGTTCAAGGCTCTCTAACTCTTGCAACACCAGGGCATTTGGAAGATATCAGATTGTGGAAGGCAGTTCTACTCTGTCCTTAAATCTTATAGAATTCCCATCTTCTGTCTGATCATAGTTGCCTGCATTCATCATTGTACCCACACCAAGCAGCCTTGTAATACATTCATTGGATATTTTTTTTTATCTGCTTGTATCTCATTGTCAGTCCTCAGGAAACCGCTGGGTTGTAAATACAATGTATCTCCTATGCTATAAGAATCAGTACATACAATATCTTCATTGCACATTAACAGGACAAAGGCACTGAAAAATTTGCTGCATGAAGAAGTCATCAGCGGTTTCATCTGACATGCATGAGAGGATGCTAGGCTCTTTCCGGTACCAATGTGCCATAGAGATTTGCATACTAAAGACACTACAGAGGTTAAATGCCATAGAAATAATTTTACTATTTATCCACTAGATGGTACCCTCTCCTTATGATTTCTATCTTTTAACTGGGACTGGAACATTTGTATTAATATCAATTATTAATTTCGTATTTCCTATCTACTGGTCTAAAGATACACAAATATCACTTGCCCTGTTTTCTCTTTCTTTCTGAGGAAGAAGGAAACTTTGTCCTTCAGTCCTATTTTATTATCCTGTTCTAAAAACATGCCTTATAATATGCCTTTCAGTCATCTAGAATACCTTTCAAAATTGATTTATTCTTGTTGTTTTCTAGCGTATACCTTTGAGAGTTACACAATGGTGATAGCACTAAATTCAGTGGTCCTTTAATTATTAGAAATGTTAGAAAACCTATAGACCCCTTGATCACAATGTAGCAAAACAGTTCAAATATAGCAGGACAATAAACAGATTTGCCAGGAGTCTGCTTAAAAGATCTCATCTTTGCACATTTTCTTGTATTTAGAAGGAAAATCTTAATCAAATAGTTTTACAGTATTTTGGTATAAGTCAGGGGTCCTCAACCTTGACAACTTTAAGACTGGCTGAGGAATTCTGGGAGTTGAAGTCCACAAGTCTTAAAGTTGCCAAAGTTGAGGACCCCTGGTATAAGTGGTTAAAAACTTGGATCTTGGGGTTGTGGTTCTCTAATAAAATAGATTGTTATGGAGAGGAAAAAAATGGTATAAGTGTCAAGGCTAAGGAGCAGTTGACCTTAATGTCTTTTTCTATCCTGATTATGTGACATCAAGTCAGTGTCAACTCTTAACAACTACTTAATTTTTTTCTGTGACAATTTGTCCCTAACCTAGTCTTTCAGGCCTTGCAATGGTGCACCCATAACATAGTAGCTGAATCCATCCATCTTGCTGCTTATCCATCTTCTTTCCTTCCACTTTTTCCAGCATTAAATTTCAAATTTCAAATTTATTTGATTTATATACCATTAGAGCTTCATATAGAGAATTAGGTCTCCATATAAGACCCAGTTCTCAAACTAAATAAGTAGATAATATGAACCTAATCATTTGTACCTTGAGTGAGAAGTGTGGGTTGATTTATTTGATAATCCATTTGTTTGTTTTCTTGGCTGTCCACAGTATTCTGAAGAGTCTTCTCCAACACCAAAGTTGAAAAGAATCGATAACTCTTCCTATTCTCTTCGTCAAAGTCCAATTTTTGCTACCATAGAATGGCACAAGGAATTCCATTGCTTACATTATGTTGATATTTGTAGGTATATAGACACATCCTGGTATCTGAATATCTTTTTCAAGATCTTCATGGCTCCTCTACCATATTTCCTGTCTGTTTGTTCCTTTAATGTTGATGATTGATCCTAAAAGGCAGGAAGCTATCTACTACTTCTATATCTTATCAGTTCTAAGGCTAGTTCTTGTACCTAATGTCATTAATTTGGTCTTCTTTATATATAATTTTAATTCAAGTTTTTCACTATGTTCCTTGACTTTTATTATTAGAACTTGCAGATCCTTTGCATTTTCGGCTATTGATGTTCTGTCCCCCGTCCGACCCACACCCCCCAACCAGTCAGCCGAGGCCTGACAAACTACTCGGCACAGACAAAGGCAACGGAATGTCTTGGCAGCCACTTCGTAGCTGCCTGCCAAGTCTTTAATGATAAACCACAGCAAACAAAGATAAGCCACGAGAACTTGCCAGAATGCTTTGAACCGAGTGTTCATCAAACTTTGTCCGTCACGAAAATTCACATGCCACACCCCTTGCTTATATAGCCAGTGGGGTGTGGCCCAGTGACTCAGCGGAATTGTCTGGCCCAACGTGTCTGCTGCTGCGCACGCCTATCTCTTCGACGCTGGCGTGGATCCAGCCAAAACTTATCCTCTTCTGAATCTGATACTTCTGGCTCCTGGCCAGTTCCAGAAGTACCGGGCTCCTGGCCAAGTCCAGAAACACCGGGCTCCTGGCCAATCCC
>NW_015386087.1:1129533-1130743 GCF_001527695.2 Protobothrops mucrosquamatus | reverse complement strand
CGTCCTCGTCGGCTGCGACCGGAGGGGCAGGCGTCGTCGGGCGTCGGAGATGGCTCGCAGGGGCCTCAGGGACCAGGAGGGACCGATGAAACACGGGGTGGAGTCGCATGGAGCGTGGTAGGGCCAACCGGTAGGCCACCGGGTTGATGACCGCCTCGACTGGGAAGGGACCGATAAAGCGGTGGTCCAATTTCCTCACTGGCCGGTCCGAGGGGAGGTGTTTTGTGGACAGCCACACCCGATCTCCGACTTCCAGCGGTGGCGTGGCCCGTCGGGAGCGGTCGGCGACCCGCTTATAGTCCTCCTTCGCCCGAATCAGCTGTCGTCGCACCAGTTGCTGCACCGCCTGCAGCTCCGAGAGGAAGTCCTGGGTCTCGGGAACAGGGGAATCTGGGATTGCCAACGGGAACAACCGGGGATGATAACCGACATTGGCGTGGAACGGGGTCATCTGGGTGGAGGTGTGTTGGGAGTTGTTGAACGCGAACTCTGCCAGGGGAAGGTACTCGGCCCAGTTGTTCTGCTGCTGATTGACGAAGCAGCGAAGGTACTGCTCCAGGATGCCGATGACCTTCTCTGTGCCCCCGTCAGTCTCTGGGTGGTGCACCGACGAGAGACACACCTGCACCTCCAGCGCGGCCATCAGGCTTTTCCAAAACCGGGCCGTGAACTGGGCCACTGACTCGTATTTGTGACGGTCGCGGGGTCCCCCTGGGGTCACGTGATCCCCCTTCTGACAAGCAAAGATTCAGTTAACCAACTGTGTTACCAACTTAACAACTGGGGCAAGAAAGTCATAAACTGGGGCCAAATTCCCTTAACTGCCATCTTGCTTAATGACCCTGGAAATGTTTGACGCCAATGTGGTCACAAGTTGAGAACTCCTTGTATTTGTATGTTAAAAAGATACTTTTAGTACCGGGCAACACAATGTGGACAGAGCTGATTTTTCTGACTTGATAGTTGGGCGGTATCCCATGTTGCTGAGATTCAGTGCCGAACTTTGGGGGTGTTCAAGCGCCGGTAGTCGCAGCACAGGCGTAGGTCCCCCGTCTTCTTCTTCACGAAAAGGACCGGGGCCGAGAGCAGGGAGGACGAAGGCCGGATAAACCCACGGGCCAGGTTCTTCTCCAGGAAATCCCGTAGGGCGGCCAACTCGGGCTCCGACATGGAGTACAGGCGGCCCACAGGCAATGGCGCGTTGGGCAGC
>NW_015386087.1:1099922-1126530 GCF_001527695.2 Protobothrops mucrosquamatus | reverse complement strand
TGGCCAAGTCCAGAAACACCGGGCTCCTGGCCAATCCCAGAAACACCGGGCTCCTGGCCAAACTCCTCGCTGTCGGAAGGCACCGAAGGCTGCACCAGAGGGGAAGGGCCGGGAGAGGGAGACCTAGCCATCTCCTCTCCGTCATGTTCAGAGCCTTCCTCCTCTGATGAGAGGGACCCACCGGACGGAGCCACAACAATTGAGTAGTGTCATCACCATAGTCCAACTCACTGATATTTATTCCTCAAGTTTTAAAACCACACTCATCTTCTCCCAATCCAGCTTCCCTTAATTCAGAATATAAACTGAATAATTAAAGGGAGGATACAGCCTTGTCACACTCCTTTGCCAAACTGGAGTCAGGTTTTGTTTTGTTTTGTTTTTTGCAATGTTCTATCCTTACTGTGGCTTTCTGATGTGCATATAGGTTTCTCATGAGGACAATGAAATGTTCTGGGATTCTCATTTTTAAAAATATATTCCACAGCTTGACATGATGAACGCAATCAAAACACTTTATATAATAAATGAAGTACATAATGACTTCTTTAGGATATTCTTTGGTTTTCTCAATTATCCAGCAAGTATCAGAAATAGTTTCTCATGTTCTTCAGCTTTTCTAAAGCCAGTCTGAACATCTGGTATCTCCTTTTCCATGTGGGGCTCTAATCTGCATTGGATAATCCTAAGCAATATTTTGCTAATACGTGAAATTAAGGATATTGTATGATAGTTTGCACAGTTAATTCTCCTTTTTTGGTATTAGAATGTAGATTGACCTCTTCCAATCTATTGGTCGAGGTGTGTGGATCAGTGGCTTAAAAGATGCTGGAGAAGGTCTATACTCCGGTGCTTCAAGCCCTACCCCTGCACGATGGAGTGAGCTCCCATCACTTACCTCAGCTCTTGCCCAACTAGCAATTCTAAAGCATGTAAATTCAAGTAGATAAATATGTACCACTTCAGTGAGAAGGTAACCGTGCTCCATGTTTTGCCACATGCTCTGTGTTGCAGTATGGTGTCATTCTGGCCAAATGATCATGGAAATGTCTTCAGACAGTTCTGGCTCAATAGCCTAGAAATGGAGATGAACACCACCACCTAAAGTCAGCTATGACTAGCAGAGTAAAATCCACAGGGACTCCTTTACCTTTACCTTAATCTACTGGCCACTTGTCATTGTCCTGATTTACTGGCATAGCTTGGCTAGAACCTTTACTGATTCTTCTTCTATTGCTTGCCATATTTTTGTGGGTGTTCCATCAGTTCTTATAGCATTCCAACTTGGTAAGGATCAGAATGCTGATCAACTTCATCTTCTAGTACTGGAGTTCTTCTAAGTAGGGAATGTGTTCTAAGGCACGGGTGTCAAACTCGCCACATCACGTGACGTGTCGTGATGTATCTCGACTCTTTTTGCATTACCAGCAATGGAGTGGGCATGGCTTCAGTATGATGAAACTGGCCTGTGGGCCAGCAGTTTGACACCCCTGTTCTAAGGTATCTTGGATGTTGGCATCTTTACTGTACTGTACAAAAACATGGAAGGAATATATTTCAGTATATTCCTTCCATCTTGTTTTGTCTCTTTTGAATCAGTTATTATTGGTCCATTGGCATTTTTTAACATACCAATTCAGGATTGGTAATTCTATGTTCAGGGCTCTTTTGAAAGACTTTCCTTGTTATTCTAACATTTAATATAAGATGGAATTTTAATACCCTGAACTGGGTTTTCTTTTGTTTAGTTTGGCTTTTTAAAAAACATTAAAGAAAGAGATAAAGAACCTGAATGTTAAATCTGTGTCTTGAAATTTACAGAGCAGCAAAAAAAGCAAAAAAAACCCTTCAATCAATTCAGTATCTAATTTGAGTGATACATGGTTGTTAATTGAACATTTAGGAAAGTTATTAAAAACACTCATTCTATTCTGCAAGTGCCATCTTTATATTATTATACTAAAGGGACCAAAGCTTGCTAATGTAACACAAAAGCTCTTCAGACT
This sequence comes from Protobothrops mucrosquamatus, assembly GCF_001527695.2. Lineage (NCBI taxonomy): Eukaryota > Metazoa > Chordata > Lepidosauria > Squamata > Viperidae > Protobothrops > Protobothrops mucrosquamatus. The sequence continues at coordinate 1,124,524 of NW_015386087.1, read as the reverse complement.
TCTAACTGGGGTACTTCTTTTTTTTTGCACATCTCATAGAATTCTGTTGAAATGAAAAACAAGTGCAATATTTATTATGGAATTCTTTCATTTAAATATGGGCTTGGTCAATTTGCATGGATCTAAACCAGAACATATCTATTCTACATTGTATCATGATCTCAGTCATGATTTTTGCCAAAAGCTATATTTTTGACACTAAAAGGTGTTCTGCTTTTCGTCACGTAGAGCTTATAGTGAATAAGAGTTTAGATGTGCAGAAGTGTCATGAGATAATCAATGCAAGCAACACTTTTCTGTAAATATTTTCATGTATTAAACAAACAGCCCTATGAAGTGAGAAAATATTCAAGCAAACTTTCATTAACATAAAAGGGTATGTGTAAATAGGAAATAAATTAATACTTCTGCATGTGCCTGAAAGAGTTTTGTAATTAGTAGCTGAAGTATTCTTGCCTTGCACTTTACCTTTTATTAACTGGTTAATTGGTTAATAAAAATTAACATAAAATTATAATATTACAAAAAGTAGTACTTAGAGAAAACAATTTCTCAGGAATGAATGGAAGTACTCAGTCCTGGAGGACATCACTCCTTGGAATGTATTTATTTAATATTTATTTAGCCACCCATCTCATAGCAATTACTCCAGACAGCATACAAAGATTAAAACCAGCAAGCAAAATTAACAAACCAAAAAATAAATGTCTACGGTCATAGAAATCATTCCCATTACAGAAAAGAAGAATAAACTCAATCAGCAGAGCTTACTCAACCTTCTGGCCCAAATGCCAGGGCTTTAAAGCTTTATCTAAGCTAAGAAGGTCAGGATTATCCAGATCTCTGAAGAGATGTTGATCCATAGGGAAGATCCTGTTAGAGAGAAGACATTATTCCTGGGTGCAGCAACTTGATATTGCTTAATGGAAGGGACCTACAGCACCCCTTGTCAATTCTGGTTGTGCAAGCAAAGAACATCAGGAGAGGCAGTCCCTGTCTAGTACTCTGCCTCTGGTACTAGATGAAGATGATCAGCATTCTGATTATTACCAAACTGCCTGGACCTATCCCATGTAGGGCTTTATAGTTGATAACCAGCACCTTGAATCGCACCAGACATCTAATGCAGGCTGCAGAGTAGCAGTGTTGAATGAGTGCACCAATTCTAACTAGAGGAAGGCACTATACAGAATTGCTCATCCCATTTATTCTCCCTCCTGTTTCTTTTCACCATTGTTGTTGTTGGTATTTGTTACAAATATTCTTCCATTCATAATCATTCAGAAACATACACATTGACTCTTTGATGGGAAGATTTACACTGAGGGACCACAGAAATGTACCCTAAATTCATCATCTCTGCTACTTTTTTTAAAACTCTGAAGCCTAGTTTCCCAAACCTAAAAATGAAAACTTCACTATACAGAGCTTTGATATGGATACTTCAGTAGTCTTTGGCCCCATCAGTGTCAGAAACAGTTCATTTAGTAGGCATTATAACATTGGGATAATGAGATATTATTATAAATATTATGTTTGTGGAAATTTTCCAGTGTAACAATTTAACTGTGTTCAAAATATAAAATATTATTACAATAGTAACTTGATCTAAGGCTGATTTTCCAAAGCATCTGCAATGACATAAGTCTATGTAAATTATATTTTCAGATACCTTTCCATTTGTCATATCGGTTGTTGGATCTTTAATAAAACACGGGGCAGTGAATGAATGAGCTATCTTGAAAAACAAAGGCTGTAAAAATGGCATGTGGGTTATGGCCCATAAGTTGTCCTCTCTTACAGGCAAACACAGTTGCTTTTGCAAGTCATATTCCACTTTGGAAAAGTTTATTATACACCTATAATAAATTGGGAGGCACTGGATGCAGATATTCTTATTTTTCTGATATAACATCTGAAGATGAACTCTAAACCCAAACCAAACAAAACTCTATGTTAGCCTTGTTCTTCTGCAATTCCTGCCGATATGGAATCAGAAGAACATAATCATAGCCCTATAGAATTAGGCTAAGGCCCATTCTAATTTTATTTCTCACAGTGGCCAACCAGATGTTTCTGTGCTTCATACAAGGAGATGGAAAGATAGACCTCTGCTGCTGTTCTTCCCCTGCAAGTAGTATTTGAAGGTGTTTTTGCCTCACAGTCACAAACAACATTGTATTGTCAAAACTAATAGTCCTTGACAGATCCATTCTCCATGAATTTATCAAACCCTCTTTTAAAGCCATCCAGCTGTATCACCTGTTGATGAATTTTACAAGTAAATTATGTCTACGTGCGGAGTCCCAATTCCAGAAATAAGATCCATCAAACTAGCCTTTGGAATAATGCTACATTATATATTGATATGTAACATAAATCCACAGAGAATATAAATTTGTTCCATGTCGTCTATCCTCAGGATCATTTTAAGATGCTGTGAAGCTTGGCTGTAGAATATTCATTTCAGCATACATACACATATGTATACACATACACACACACACACACACATACACACACACATCACACAGCACTTTTTCTTGCTGCATCCTGTTGAGTGTTGTTTTTTCCTTCACTGATTTTTATCCATCCAGGTCAACAGGCCAGTAATTAGAGGTGCGTGTGAAAACCTGAAATATTGAAATAGCTCGGCATTATATTCTAAGAGATTAGTTTAGCTGCTTTGAAGAGAAAATATTGATCCGCTTGATCATTTTGAACACTGATTTATACTTTGAATGGAGCCCCTTCAAATACAGGGCAAAGCTTTTAGAAAGATGTTTAAAATATAGTCATGGCAATCCTATTCTTTCTAATGATGCTATTATTTAACATTAGTAAATAACTCCAAATGTCTTTGCAAGATGTCTTCATTACTAATTGCATTATTAATTGTTACCAAGTTTCATTTATGGAAGGCTATGAAGATATTTAAAATGCAAGAATTCTCCTGGGTGTGTCTCACTGAGTTCTATAGTCCTCATCTTTATGCAATGCTATTGATTTTTTCTCATGTCTTCATTGTGTTCTATTTTAGATGTTCACTTAAATTATTTCAAGCTTTCAAGAAAAATGCGGTGAAAAGTTATTTCTCAACAGACTTTTGAATGTGCCCAGGCTATGGTTCACTACAATAATTCCATGAGATATCTGGATGACAATATCCTATTTTAGTTATGTCCTCTTCTATCAGGGATAATTCATTCAGAAAAGTTAAAAAACAAAGTGCAGTTCAGCACAGGAGTGCACATGGTATAGCTACACCCTCTCCTTTCAGGTAGAATAGTATAACAATTGTGGCCTTTATAAAATCCAGGGAAGGAACAAAGGAATGTGCTTTGGCCCTCCATGCTTAAAGAGTATCACTCCTCTTGACAGTTATCCTGGGACTAAAAAGCTGAAGAACAGTGATTCTGGACCCAACTATCAGCCAAAGGAACAAGAGCCATGAATTAGCATTCAAGTTTGATTCCGGGAAGGGGAAATCATAAAAAAAGCAAAGTTGCACACACACTGTAGAAATACAAAACACCTAGCCATTCAGTCACAAGTACCACAACATCTAAGAGCCTTGAGCAGAAAACAGCCCTACTACATCTACTCATGAGTCACTGAATAGTATACGGCAAACTTTTTGCAAGCAAGCATTTAACGAGAACTAGTTGTGTAGATGCAGTTCTGATATTTGCAAATAAGAACCAGTGGAAAAGAGAGAGGGGGGGGGTCCTTAAGAGCAGATTTTCCAAGACCTTTAGTTGTGCTAAAATACATAGCCCAACTACATCTTGTTTGTCAATAACAAACTATTTCCTGCAGGTGATGAATGCTTTAATGCATTTAGAAGGTACCATATTGGGGTTAATTGTTTTATGCATGTCTACACACAACAGGATGGTAAAAAAGGAAGATTGCTTCAGTTAGCAGTGCAAATTTGAGTGCATAACATGCATGGAGGCTGGGGAATTCTGGGAGCTGAAGTCCACACATCCTAAAGTTGTAAAATTTGAGAAACACTGACACAACACGTTTGGAAAGATTGGAGTGCTTCTCTCTGCTGGCTCCTGCTAAACTTTCACCAAATTTCTGGTAAACTTTTGTCTTGATCAAAAAAACTATGCCAGTCCTGATTTATGAAAAAAGCAAGTATGTGATTTGTTTGTTTATAGCAAAAAAAAAAAATCCTCCCACTATTTCCATTTCATTTCTTCAGCCATGGTGACCACGAATGGAATGTCATTCAGTTACCTTAAGGTATTAGTTTAAAGCTAGTTTTAAGTATCTACATAACCAAATCCCAGTGGGCATATCCTTTACTAATTTTCCAAAACAATTAAAACATAAACAATTAGAATGGGATGGCCTAATTCTGATAAAGTTCAAAAGGATATGTAGTGAAGGTTCACCCAAGGCAATAGCCTGCTCTCAATAGAGGTGGGAAAATATTTATTTTCATTTGCATGAAGTTTATTTAATTTCACATCTTCACCCAAGACACAAATTGAAATTTAGTTATTAAAATTTGCATTTAGTGAAGCAGTTGCACAAAAATTTATGAAAAATGTACAAAAATGCATTAGAGGAATTATTTACAAATTTCCTAACCTAGCAGTTCTTGCAAACATAAATGCAAATGTGCCAAGAATAGCAAAATAAAGTTAAAGCTGTAAGAGAGAGAGAAAGACAGAGAAAGACAGAGAGAAAGAGATCAGGACAAGCCAATCACATGTGGAAGAGTCACAGAACTGAGATATTGAAATGAACATATTGATTCATCAGGTCTTCATCATAAAATATGCCAGTTTAGATTGAAAACAAGATTTTGCCTTTTGAGTGCGTTTGCTTCTGGTACCAGATGTCTTCAGGGTGTATGAAACTCCATTCAGTAATGAAAGTGCTATCTATGTTTCTTTAATGTTTTTTTTCCAGATTCAAGAACTCAACACAAGTTCTGTAGCTGTTTCTTTGCATTCTTGCAGATACCTGTTTACTGGCAAATTATAGGAGTGTAGCTCACATGTTCTTGGCCACAGATTTGCATTTTTTGGGGGCTATTAAACCAGGAGACACTGATAGTCACTGACAGCAATAGCTCTGTTATCACATTCATGAACTCCCTCTATAAATGGCAAGTACCTGGTTGTTAAGCAAGAATATTCACCAGCCCAAACTTTAAGTTCGGCCTCTAAAATGAATCAGAGGCATATGGCTGCTTTGCTGTCAGTGGGTAATGATGCAGCCATGTCACTACCCCAGGTGTGAGTCTACATTTCTGCAGCTGTTCTGATGGGAATTCAATGCCCCAAACATCTGCTGGTGGGAATCAGAGGCACCATACACAGACAATCTTTTCAGGGATGTTATTTTGGGTTGGTTTGATTTTTCTGTCCCTTCTGTTTTTATTTTGTTTCCAGATCATTTTTTCTATTTTTAAAACCTTCCTACGCAGGAATAAATGATAGTATTTGAGTCATTAATATATAGTACAAAATCCCAGACATCTAGAATTATGGCTTTATCTGTCTGAGAAATGAGGATCGTAGAAGCTTGATGTGATAGGGCACACTCTGTCATGCAAATAAATAGAAAGGAAATTTTAAAAATGAAGTCATTACTGTCAGTTGCATAAATATGTAAAGCATGCTAATAATGCAGAAATGTTAGCCTATCTGGTAATTATATATTTAAAATATGGATCAGAGAAAGCTTTTTGAAGATTAGCTGTAGGAAAGTATGTCAGCCATTTTAAGGTCTCAATTCAAAGATGTTGGAGAATACATTATGAAATAATTAGTGACCAAATCTATGGGTAACAGAAATATGTAAAAATAAATGTTTCTGCAGAGAAAAACAGGCAAAAGTATATAATTTATTTTTAAATATTTTATGAGTACATGGATAGGATGTTATAAGCGTCTTCTAAAATTGTATTTCAAAGCCTAAAATTGAACCAAAAAAATCTTAAAAGCTCTATGAAATAATTAGGAAGCATCATAAAATACTTTTTTTAAAAATCAGTTCATCTCTATTCTTTATATCTATCAGTGACATTGATTTGCTTAATATAGAGAATTAGTGTTAAGACATCTGCATGCAAAATGAAGATTGACATGAGATTTATGAGATAAATACTAGAAATAAAAAATGTCTTATGGATATGCTGACTTGGCAATGACATTATTTGATTTTTTCTAAGTTAGATAGTTAATAAAAAGCAAATATAATGTATGAAACATAAGTAAAAGACAATATAATGTTATGGCTGCAATCATGTTATTTACACATATTTTTTAAGAGAAGAATTCAGCCCAAACTTCTCAATGTCCAGTATTTATGCGAAATTTCTTTGTCTCTATTTGGAAAGTTTATTTTTTTAAAAAAAACCCAACCTTCTAGCAACCACAGAGGAAATGGTATACTACCATTTCAGTTTTATAACATTTTCAGAGAAATCACAAAATGAGACCCCAAATGTAATTTGTTTCTCATATTACCATAGAGATAAGATATGCTTATAAAATGGTGGCTGGCTTCAGTGGCTGCTAAAGTGGCCTGAAGAGGTGAATCAGAATTATTTATGTGATGTAAATTTCATGAATATAAAAAGATACACAGAATGCTCAAACTGCACCATTCCCTCAACATGTGTCTGCCTTCTCAATTAATCTTTTCCAAATAAAACATATCAATTTGCACCTTCAAAACACTTTATTAAATTTATTTATTAAATTTATATGTCCCACATGTCACCCAGAAGCGACTTTAGGTAGCTTACAACCAAATAAAAGCAAATGATAGAACATTAAAACATTAAATAATATTAACATTAAAATGACTTAAAAATGAAGAAAGATGGCAAGGAAGGGAGCAAGATGCACACGGGAATGAGATGGGGTCTTATCTCAGCCATTAATCACGTCTTTCTGTTTAAAAACCATGAATGTAGAATCTTTGAACCCTTTAGATCAGGGGTCTTCAAACTTGGCCCTTTTATGACTTGGGGACTTCAACTCCCAGAATTCCTCAGCCAGCATGCCTGGCTGAGGAATTCTGGGAGTTGAAGTCCACAAGTCATAAAAGGGCCAAGTTTGAAGACCGCTGCTTTAGATCACCAATGTGTAATGTTTATTGCTCAAGAACAGCATTTGGTCTTTGACTACAGCTCATGGACTAGCAGAACCAGAAAAAAATGAATCAACTTTTCATGACCATTGTACCTATTCCATCTTCATCTGACTATATGGGATGGGCATCCTTCTTACCTTCCCCACATACACACACACACACACACACTAAATATAGTTCGCAGTTCTGCAAATTTTCAGCTTCCCCAGAACCTGTTGTCTTCCTCTTGTACCATTTAAAAATATAAATTAACTTAGACCCAATCTGAATCCCAGAAAGAGAAGAAATTAATAGATGTTACGAAGGACATGCAGTAGATCCTGCAGACCTAGTTGTGGAGGTCATCTAATAAAGGAAAATACAACATGGCTATTTCAACTAGCAGGACTGGCCTAAGGGGCAATTTTTAGCGGGGGTTTTAAAAATAATTTTAAATTACAAAGGCCTATCAAATATTTCATTTTAATTATATTTTTAACGATAGTATTGTGGTATTTTTTGTATTTGTTTTTATCAGGCTGTCAGCCGCCCTGAGTCCGCAAGGAGAAGGGCGGGGTAAAAAATTCAATAAATAAATAAATAAATAAAATAAACATTCAAGATTGCTCTACCCTGATCTCTAAATGGAAAATACTAGGAGCATACAGGAGTTGTCACAAGCTACAATGTCACATACAGTACACCCACAGTGTGAGATGAATTGATGCCAGTAATGCCATATGGGTTTTCTGCTTTGGATTTTTGATCAGCAACAATCATTTATACTGCTGTTCCTCCTTAATAAAATCCATCATGCACTCCAAAAGAGTAACTAGGACACTTAGTTTTTATTCTATATGCATCTCATTTGTCTTCAGCAGGTTCCTCCATAATCTCATCATTATTGCTATCACCCTCTGAGGATAGCTGAGTTGCATTAATCAGCTAGGCCTCCCTCATCCCTCACTAGATTCTTTGCGGCTTTATGGTGCCCTTGGGCATCCTAACTTTACTTGAAAAATTAATAAACCTCCCCTCTCTTATCTTACCTTATTAATGTCTGTCTTTGTTACCCATTATACTTGCATCTCATCAGTGACCATTTGAGAAGACAGGGAGTGCTCAAGGATTGTGCCCTGGTGCGGCAACACACAAAAGCACCTTCCATAAATGCAAAGGAGGAAGTTCTGAGCCCAGCCTTCTGGTTTATAAGTGAAAATGGCTGCTGAGAAGAATGTAGGGGAAATGTGAGGATTCCACTGAAGCCATTAAGTCTTAACAAGATCCCAGCTGCCATATTGCACTGTCACACCTCCTCACTTTGCATCCAGGCTCCCCTTTCTATTGACAAGTTTAGACTTGTTAGCCTTGCAGTGTTTCAAAATACAGATACACTAATCACCTGTGTTTGCACACAGTTTTCGTGGGCTGTTGGTCATGGTTTGTAGTTATCCTGGCTGTCTCCCTTGCTTATTTAAAAGTACAATCCAATTGAAAATAAAGATTTTGCAGGTTTGCTCATTTCACACAGAGAGAGCAGCTGGTAAGTGTCTTTTGCAATTCATCAGAGGCCTCCCCGACCACCTGCTCTTGGCATCCTGCAAACAGCTGGCTCTGTGTATGTACCATAAGCTATTATCTTACTCAATAAATAATGAAATAAAGAATGAAAGCAGGACAGAGTCATTTCTTTATAAATAAAATAAATTGATCGCCATCTATCTTTTCCCATCTAGAAAGAAGCTATCAAGTTAAGAGTGTGCCCTGTTTACAGAATGTCTTACACTCAGGCAGGCGCACATATCAAATGCTGGAGGAACTAGCATAACTGCGGGGGGTTTTCTAAAAATTGCTGCATTTTATGAAGACCATTGGGAGTTTTTGTGGAACTTCAGCTAATGGGACCAGATGTCCCTCTATTGAGAAGGGGAATTATGTTTTCCAAAGACTGTCCCACTTAACTTCTTCAAAATTGATTCTGTCCTTAGTTCTTAACTCTAGAGGGTTTCAGAAAGTTAGGGAGCGAGCAAGATCCTATGTTGATGGATGACAATGTTTTCTATAAGTTTAGGTTTTGTTTTTTAAACTACAGGAGCCAATCCTGATTTGATATACTCTTTCTCTACTCTCCAAATCTCTAACTGGCCATGTTGATAGGAGATGCAGTTCAACATACAGTATCTGAAAGACAAGTCAACAAAGACTAAGTTATACACCAATAAGAAGCATTTGAAACAGCTTCTAATTTAAACAGTCACTTTAATCCAGCAACATATACCTGCAGTATATAATAATAATAATAATAATAATAATAATAATAATAATAATAATAATAATAATAGTAGTAGTAATAGTAATAGTAATAGTAATAGTAATAGTAATAGTAATAATAATAATAATAATAATAATAATAATAATAATAATAATAATAATAAAGTTGGAAGGGACCTTGGAGGTCATCTAGTCCAACCCCCTGCTCAGGCAGAAAACCCTATACCATTTCGGACAAATGGCTGTCCAGTCTCTTCTTAAAAACTTCCAGTGTTGGAGCATTCACCGCTTCTGGAGGCAGGTTGTTCCACTGGTTAATTATTCTAACTGTCAGGAAGTTTCTCCTTAGTTCTAAGTTGCTTCTCTCCTTGATTAGTTTCCACCCGTTGCTTCTTGTCCTGCCTTCCGGCGCCTTGGAAAATAGCTTGACTCCCTCCCTCTAGATATTTAAATCTGAAAATAATACTGTTCATATATACAGTATAAACATTATATCGGAACTTTAGCAGGTGAACATGGGAAAGGAATATGTGCTTCTATGCAGTCTTTGAAAGTAAACCTCAGATCTAGAAAGACTATGTAGAGGATTTGGCACTAAAGTAATGAGTAGCAAGGATTACACATTTTGAAGCTGCTTTTGAGTGGTGTTGAATAAAAAAAAAACCTTTTTATGACCCTGTAATCTTTTAATTCGGGGTAGAATCGGGGATAAGGGAGGAAATACAACTTCAATACCCATACAGCTAAGGACAACTTACATCTTTCTCACTCATGGACTGGGACAAGGTCAAGGCAATATTATAGGAGCACAACCCAAAAAAGATGTAGCCAGAACAAGTTTGTGTCATTTTAGGTGCAAATGAGGAAAAGCTCATAGATAGCCTCCTAGCCAGTTAGACTGTCTTAGTACAACCACTAGAATTATTAAAAAGCTCCACAGCCAGATCTGTATTAGTGATTCTTCTCAATAGGGAGCTTTGATTTGGAATAGTGATCACTCTCTCCCAGCACAATTTTCTCAATTGTGTAGATTATTTGACTAGAGTCTCTGGCTCTCTCTCAAATACCTGGCTTGGCTGGGCAGATATTTGTATAGCCCAAGAAGGGAATGCAATTATATTCTTTCAAATAGGAATACTGTACAAAGGAGTGGATTACCCTTTGGCTGATTTGGGCCGACCCAGAGCATCCTACAGGTAACAGGAGTTTGGGGCAGAATGAACGAAAAAACAGCCTTTTGGAAGTACTTGGACTTTTTTCTTGATAAATTGAGTGGTTTAGGAAAGTTTATGTCGACTGAAATTGGCACACATCAGATAAGAAATAAGCCAATGTTGTCAGTATTCCCTTTGGACTGTGTTTGTTTCTAAACACAGTTTTCTAAAATTACTTCTTCAAATGCAGAGATTAATCACTACTTCCACTGCTTAACAAAGAATTTAGCATATCTTTTCAATTTAAACAAATACAAACATTCTTCAGACAATATGCTGAGAAAATCCTTCAATTTCAGAGACACACTTAAGCTGCAGCACTTGTAATATTCCTATATTAAATAAAAATCCAGAATTTTGAAGTTGTGTTGTGATAAATAATTTTACACATTCAAAGACAGCTATGCGGAGGAAGCTTCTCTAAGGAATCTAAGAAAAATCTACTAACAGAAAAGTTCTATTCACTCTTTTTCATAGAAATTGAAAACATAATTGTATGTTCTTCCTCTGTTTATTACTTTCCATTAATTTAGGCTTAATGACAAATAACCTTTCATTTGACTCCAAGACTATCCTCTCTGAGAATAAAAGCACACTTTATGCAGCAGAATAGCATGTAAAAGCTTTATGGCTGCTTTGGTATAACTCTTGGGCAGGACAGGCAATCTCTTACTGCCACTTAACATGAACACAGCAGCCCATTTAAATACATGTTGCATCTTTTGCACATTCTCACACTGTTATCTTTTGCACATTCTCACACTGTTATCTTGCTCCTGAAGGGATTTTATTATGCTTAAGGTTGATATTAGTAATATTGATATTAGTAGTGACTAATATCCTAGTAACCTCAGAATATATATATATATATATATATATATATTCTGAGGTTTTTGTTTTCTGAGGTTTTCGCGGGTGTTTGTATGTAGGTCTTTAGTTATTCGGGTTTTCTCCCGCGTAGAATTAGAAATGTCTTGGCGACGTTTCGACGAAGTCACATTCGTCATCTTCAGGCTGGTGTCTTCAGCTTCGTGCTTCTGGGAGTTTGTTTATGTGCAAGCAGCTTTGTAGATGCTTTAGATTGGGAAATTAGTTATATAGAAGCAAATGTTTTATGCTTTAGGTATAGGTGATTGCTTATATGAAAAGAGCAATGTAAGGGGAGGAGGGAAAGGAGTTACGGATGGAGCCTGGGTTGCTGTGTATGAGTCATCATCTAGGAATTATTTTTTTGTGTCATCTTATGCCTAGTACCAAGACCTGATCTTTTTGTTCTGGAAAGGTATAAAAGGTGGAAGACATCTTTTCTGGTTGTTGCCTTCATCTCTCTACCAGCCACGAAGAGAGATGGGGTCACCCAACTCTATTTTGATCAAAATAAAAGTTGTTTGCTTGCTGAAACCTCGGCTCAGGAGTTTGTTTGGCTCTTTTAAATTCCTGTGTAATGCTGGGGCAATTGTGAGGCTAAGTGGAAAACCTTACACTCCCTTCCAGTGATGTTGAAATCTTACTGGCAGAAAGAGGTGAGCAATGAGGCTTCCTTCTTATTCCCAATATCCACTGCAGATTAATGATTCTGCTACCATTAATGATACGGAATCAGTGATCTGGTCCCTATCAGAGAGCTGATTAGGGAGAAATTAGCTGGGGGAATCTGATCACTTGGTTCCTGCAGTTAATGACAGTAGAAAATCAGTAATTTGCTTTCTGCCAGCCAGTTAATCATGCTGTTCAGTTGGCTACTGGGACAAGTGAGTGAATAGAGATCCATGAGGTTTGACGGGCTTCACTTTTTTTTGCCAAAGGTCGTCTCAGACCTGAGTTAGATTGTCCCCTTTCCTTTGCATTCATCATATGCAACTCTTGGAATCTTGGGTGAAGCTTCTAGAGCTCCAGAATGGGGAATAATACTAACAGGACATAATTGATTTTAATTTTAATTACTTAAATTTGCATTTAAATTATATTCAATCAATCACTTCTTTGTCTTGAACCTTCCCAATTGTTCAACTTCTGCTACTGTTAATATTCTCATACTAAACCACTATAGTTCATTATTTGCTCATTACTTGGAGATGATTATAGAATATGGACAGTGACCTAAAAATGGATGAATGAGGATGATTTGCTGCAGATCACCAAGGATTTTCAACTCCCAACCCTTTAACAATAGCAACAATATCATGACCACCTTGCACCCTAAGTAGTACTACTCAAATAATGAAAGCTTATTTAATCATAGCTACAAATGGCTTTTGTGTGAGAAGAGTATGAATTTTATTCAGTTCTGAAACACAGAAACAAAAACCAAATCATTAATTCTAGTCTCAATGTTTCTTAACCTCAGCAACTTTAAGATGTGTGGACTTCAACTTCAATTTCCAGCATTCTGGAAGTTCACATATTTAAAATTCTGAGATTGAAAAACACTGTTCTAGACTATCATCATTTTCATCATTATCTACATGCACACTAATCCCTTGCATTATGTGACAGTTACCACATATATTCATAGATGCTAACAAAGCCCTTATAAACCTTTCCCTGCCCAACTAACTTTTACTTTTAATTACTGGGTAATCAGTTAAGTTCTTTCACTGCCTTTGTGTCAGCCCCTCTCAATATGTCAACAGTTTTACAGACATTGTGCTAAATCAGGGTCTTCAAACTTGGCCCTTTTATGAATTGTGGACTTCAACTCCCAGAATTCCTCAGCCAGTGTGCTTGGCTAAAGAATTCTGGGAGTTAAAGTCCACAGGTCATAAAAGGGCCAAGTTTGAAGACCCCTGTGCTAAATGAAGGAAGTGATGACTAACCTTGCTGATTACTGTGTCAGACAATGGAGTAATTAGCCACTTCCTCCAAACTTTTAGCAGACTTCCAGCAGTACAAGTATGCAGTATAAATAAATAAAGCAAATAGAATTAATTGCATACTGTTGACCCAAGAATAATCATGAGGTAGAGAACATGAAAGAGGAGAACACATCAGTCATCAGTTATCTTGCATCATTCATGAATGCCTCATTTGACAGATCCTGCCCATATTAAAACCAGCAAGAAATTTTCCTTTGATTTCATCACCTAACACAAGCATTTTGGTTTGTGCACCAGAGCATAGTATTCCATATAAGAAGTACAGTATGTGTCTCTTTTTTTCCTGAAGTGTTACCATTAACTAAAAATTCAACATATTTTTCAAGCTGTCTGCAATTGTACTGAAAACTCACATATTTTAGTTAAAGACTGAAAGTAAATCGAGGATATGGAATATCAATGGGAGGTAGTGCTCCAGCTGCTAGTGCAGCACTGTTAATTACACAATACTTTTATGGAGCAATTCAGTGGTAATTCTTACTGCTATTCCTCCTTAATAAGATCCATTGTGCACCATAAAATAGTAACTAGGACACAGTTTGTATTCCACATGCATCTCACATCTCTTTAGCTGCTTCTTCCATATCCATAATCTCATCATTATTACTATTACCCTCAAAAGACAGTTGACTTGCATTAATCAGACAGGCTGCCATTCCCTTGCCAGATTTTTTTTTCCTGCAGTTTTATTGTGCTTTTGGACATTTTAATTAACTTGAAAAATTAATTACAAAATCCAACCTTAATAATGCCTATCTCCACTCCTCCACTTTTGTAATCCATTAGCTACAGTTTTACTGGAGATGACCCATTGGCACACGAGGTCATAATAAATCGGGCTGTAAGGGAAGAGAGTATGCAAGGTTCCTTAAATAGCTGGAATGGTCTCCTTTCAAATTATAAATGCTGATGGAGTAGATTCAATCCTGACTTCTCTTTCACAAGCCAAACTCCTGGCCACACTCTGAAAAAAAATAGTCTGCTGGTATAAGGATCTGATACTCTCGTTCTGGCAGGGATAGTCTTTACGTCAGTATAAAAAAGAAAGCTAAGAAGAATACTGTATGCCTTGACAACAGCATCAAAGAATGTGTGCAAGAAAGTTGACATAAATTAAAATGCACCTCTGATATTTGCCACACCTACAGTATCGGCCTCCTCTGCCCTTGCAGAGTAGAATTCCAGCAACTCTGCAGAGTTTGAGGAGCCAAGCTAGAAGGTGCTCCAGATTTTTAAGGAAGAACATGACATGCTTTCGCATTTTGATTCACTCACCAAGCCTTTATTGTTTAGGAAGCCTAATCAGTATCATGGAGAGAAAACCTTTTTTCATCCCATCACGATTCATACAGTTGGATAGAAAAAGAATTTGTCTTACATTTTTTTCAAAGGAGAGGAAAATTCCAAACAAATGCATAAACTCAATTGTGATGTTCTCGCACACTTAATTAATGGCCAAGAGGGATAGTTGAATATCCTATCCTCCACTGTAAGAATTAACCCCTCCAGTGGTCTGCAGATTCCCAAATGTCTCACATTTCAATTAAATCTAAAGAAATATATGGAAACTCAGGAGGGATCTTCTCTAAGTTATCAAGAAGGAGGAATCTTCTCTACGTTATCAGGCTGTAAATGTGACAGTGGGAGAATTGTACTTTCAAATTGCAAGATGTTGTTAATGTAACTTTACAATAAAGTAGAAGCATCTTATCTGGTTGTGTTTCCTGTTTGGTCTACCTAGTAAAGCTGACATCAATTTTGAAAATCTGAAAGTAAAATATTCCCACTGTCACCTTTAAAAGTGGCCCATGGTGCCTGCTTGAACGATACATGGGCTGTGGGAGAACGGCCTTTGGCTTTGGCTGGTGTATCAGTCATAGCCTTAGTTGGTGCAGGAGGTCATGCTAAAATAAATCACACTTCATTTTCATCTGGATAGACTACTGCAAAGTAATGGGGCTGCCTTTAAAGATTATTCAGAAGTAACACCTCATTCAAACTAGTGTGTTAATGGATTTCAGATGCTGTAGGCTCTTCATTGGTTACTGATTCAGTTCTGAGTAAAAATTAAAATACTTGTTTATAAGCCTCTATGTGGCTTGGCACTGGATACCTGCAGAGCCAACACCTGCAACCTATAGATGCAAGACCTACTAAATCAGCATTTCTAAACCTTGGCAACTTTAAGATGTGTGGATCTCAGCTCCCAGAATTCCCCAGTCAGCATGCTTGAGGTTGCCAAGGTAGAGAAGCACTGCCCCAGAGCACTAAGGGAGGAATGATCCCATACTGCCAGAACAGAAAAGGAGCCAAGATTAGAAGGTGTTGTTTGTCAGTGGCCATGTTGGGGTTGTGAAATGGTCACCTGATGCAGATAAGGCTAGCCCTTTCCTTGATGGCTTTCAGAAGTTGTTAAAAACTGTTATTTTTTTTCCTAGAGTGCACTCCAGTGACTTTCACCTACTGCATCATACAGTGGTACCTTGGTACTCATTGTTAATTGGTTCCAAGAGGCACAATGAGTAGCCAAAATGATGAGTACCAAACAAATTTTTCCCATAAGGCAGCCAACACTGACAAGTCTAGCTTGTGTGTTGAGTACCAGGACAAAATTTTCATGTTAAAATGCATTTAGTACCAAATTTGATGATTTCCAAAGCCAGTTGAGTACCAAAGTACCACTGTATTTAGTTTTTGTTTTTTAAGTTTGCTTTTGTGATGTTCATAATTATCAAGTTATTTTTTTTATTCTCTCCTTATAGTGTTTCTTTTTGGATGTTTCTTTTTTCTTTCTTTCTTTCTTTTCCTTGTAGCCTAATGAGAATCTTGAGATCACAGAAGGATGTACTTTCATTCAATCAATCAATCAATCATGCAAATTCCATAAATTTGGATTTATTAGGTTTAACAGGTATAACAGACACATATGCCTCCTCTCTAGGGAGCAAAAAAAATGATTCCACTAAAGCAAATAATACATTTGATTCAATAAATGGAAGATAAATGGACTTTTAATATTTTGATCATTTTGCTGATTCATAAACAGATTTAATTAATTGGGAATGAGTTTTGCTGCATTCAACAGAAATTGTTTCTGAGTGTTCAGACAATGTAGGAATGCCCTTCATCTTCCCAGGGGAGAAAAGAGAAACAAAGAATAAGGGACACCTTTTCGTCTCCTTCAAATAAAACATTGTTTAGGTTTTGCAAGCTATTCCTAAAAGGAAAAGAAAGAGAAAAGAGATTTTAAAAAAAATCCCAATGATTCAGTTACTCTCTAAAACAAAGGAAAAAAATCATTGTTCTTTTTTGTAGATACTCAACCTATGTCCACTATAATAGCAGTTTCTCAACATTAAAAAGAAAAACCAATAAATCCGGGGTTTTCTGGTTGAAAGAAACAACAGCTGCTTTGTTTCTCTTCTCCTCTGTACAATTTCATCTTACTCACCCACCTACCCCCATTGCCAAAAGATCTAATTTTTATGGTAAGTGGGAGAAATGGTCAATTCAAGCCAGTGCTAGCTATATGTCCCCCCCACCAAAAAAAAATCACATACTCATATCCCCAACATCAGGAGCATTTCTGGTTTGTCTCAATTAAATTTCAGTTTCTTACCCTCCCTCCAGCCACTATTACTATCAATTTCCAATTCTTAATATCACCGGCTACCTTGGAATTATAAGGGAGGACTGAGAGAGGGAGAGAATATATCACTGATATATAGTGACCATACACGCATAGCTGGCCCTTTTAACTACCATTTTAGCTTTTGACAGGGCAGGATTAAACCTGGTGAGCCATCATAGGAAAGGATGTCAAGAAGATATTCCCAAAACCAGCTTGAGAAAGCAATATTCCAAGAAAACTGACAATCTGACACCTTGTAAAACAAAGGCCACCAAAACTCTTCTTTACTAGGTAAATCAAAAAGATACTTTGAATGAGTGTTCAACGAAACAAAGTAGGCTGAATTCTTTCTTTCGCACTCCTGATGTAGTAATCTACTAGGGATGCTAAAGCTGTCTCTGTTCTAAAATCAGAACGAGATAATTATAGTCAGTAGTGGGATTCAGCCAGTTCGCACCAGTTCGACAGAACCAATAGCTAATTTTTTTGTTGTCCAGGCCCACGAGGAGCCCCAATCCCAGCACAGCCCCTCCCCACTCTCCTCCTCCCCCCTCTCAGAAGAGCTGCGGGGCTCAGGAGCCTCCCCCATCCCCCCCACTCGCTGAGCAAGATGCCCTCCTGCCCACTGCCACACCCACCAGAGCAACACCGAGCTGGCCACGCCCACCCTGGCCACACCCACCCAATCTGCCATTTCCACAATGGCCACACCCACCCAGCAGGCCACGCCCACCCGGCACCCGGCAATACATAAGTGGGTTTTGGGTTGCAGTTTGGGCACTCGGTCTCTAAAAGGTTCACCATCACTGTCATAGGCCATTCCGTGTATTGCTTGGCAGCAGTACAAAAGCAATTTCCCATTGCCTTTCCCTAGGATATTTTTAGGCTTTTCAGCTGAGCTTACAGCCCCAGAATTTCCTAGATGTTTCCCTTTTCAAGAACCTGATCCTGGCTAATTTCCATGCCAAAGCGAGATTGGTCAGGGGTTGGAATGCAGGAAGACATAAAATGCAATGGAAGTTTATAGATGGTTTTGGCTTGGTTTGTCCTGAAACCCCAAGATAGTGCTTTTAGTTGGAGTGGACAACGTTGAGCTAAAGATGAATGATTAGCCTGACTTTTTATAGACCTAGAATTTATTGTAAGCCACATTAAATTAAAGAATGGTTCCTTAAGAAATTTTGGGATCATACACACACACAAACACACACACATAATTTTGGCATTCTCCCCCCTATATTGTTATCTTTAGCTGTGAAATGCATCACCACATTCAGTGTGATTTGGGGGTACATGCAAGCATTCCAATTCACCTCCAACTTTGGAAGATGTGAACTGAATAAATGCATATAAATCTTTTGATTGACTGGATTTCTCATTCATTCTTGCTCCGCTGAGGCTACCTGCATCCCTTCCTGCTGTCTCTTCTTATTACAAAACAGTTCTTTGTATGTGTATAATTTGTTCTGATCAGTATCCAGGACCATAGGTTGCTGTTCCTGCTTCAGTTCACATACGCACATACATTTTGTTGAATATATACCACAGTTTTGCAGCAACTTTTTCTGTGAACCTGACATATTTCCTGCTTAAACATGAGTGATACCTCATTGCTCCCATGCATCAGAAATAGTCTAAACGGGCCCATCAGCTTGACTTTAATAGGCATAAATAATTGAAAAATTCTCTCCACTGCATGCTGAAGACTAAAAACTCTGTGTAGGTTGAACCACTAGTATTGTTACTTTAAAGGTTTCAGGCACAAGTTAATAGGAAGCCATATTCCATAGACTGCTATAGATTTTTATTAAAAGGAGGAGGAGGAGGAGGAGGAGGAGGAGGAGGAGGAGGAGGAGGAGGAGGACAGAAGGGAAAAAAAACAATTTATTGCCCGGTTGGGGACCTGGATAAAGTTGTGTGGATGGAGGTATATATTTATTCACTATGGACTTTGATAAATTATTTACCAGTTCAACTGCCATTAACAAGATCTCTGAGCGGCAAGGTCTCTGCTGGAACAAAATTTAATCGCTCCCTTCATTATTTACACAGGTGAGATCCTCACCTTTTAATATAAAAATCTGGTACTGAGTTCCCTAAAGTCACCTGAATAATTGGAACACCCCAGGCTACCAATTTAATTCAGTTTCTTCCGCGTCACTACTCGGCACCATCATACTTGCCTGGAATCAAATAAGAGAAAGAGAGAGAACTTCCTTGCATAAGAGCTGCAAGATCAGAATCTCATTTGCCATAATTTGGTTTATACTGCAGGGAATCAAAGAGAAAAATCTGCTGGAAAGTTTTTTGGGAGAGACACAGTATTAAGCTTTTCTCCTGTTGCTGTATGCAGTATTTCAGCTCTGTCTGGGAAAGCATTTGAAATCATCACTGATCTACCACTGATTATAAGGCTAACTCTAGCATTATATATAAGTATAGTGTATTTATATTGCAAGCACACTGCAGATATTTTATTTTGTTACATGAATCTATTTCTCAAGGTTGATAGTCTCTACCTGTTACCTCATATCTTGCTTGAAATTTTTCAGAAAATCTCAGTATGCTGAAATGAACACATTCATAAGTTATAGATACTATTAAATATTTTACTAGATCAATGATATCTTCTTTGTGGGCATTCAGTGGTTGTAGGCAGTGGTGGGATTCAGTCAGTTCACACCAGTTCGGCAGAACCTGTAGGTAATTTTTTGTTGCCCAGGCCCAGAATGGACTTCCGGAAGCGGCATCCCCACAGAGAACTGGTTGTTCACATATTTGAATCCCACCACTGGTTGTAGGGAACGTTTCTAGTTTTTTAAAGATAAAACTAACCCTCTTAGAGAATCACAACTTCTCAAATGCAGTGAAAAAAATTAACTGACAAGTCATTAAATTTAAAAAATCATGGATTTTAAAAAAAGATTGGCCTGTCAGAATTACATGAATTGGAATAACTAAGCAGCAGTTGCATAGTCATTTTGGCATACAATGACTGGATCCTGAAAGTATTAAAGCACAAATAGATAAACCTGCTGTGTTTCATACTGACTATGGGAATTTTCAAAGAATTACTGATCTTTTTTTGTGTGTGTGTTTATAAGTATCCTGAATAGGAATCTGCAATTTCCATGAGTGCAAGAATATCTGTAACCACCTTAAATTAAATTCTCAGAATCCTATTATTATGTATGGGTAATCTCTAGTTAGATTCACAGTCTATGACTGGTGGACACTTAATAATTCAAGTCTTAATCAAGGATCTAAGAATTATTAAGGTATTATCGGAATATAGGCAGTTCCAAGCAGGGTGGTATTTTTATAAATTTAGCATGTTCAGGTGTGATAAATTCAATATTTCCAAATATCAAGGAAGTGCTTTAGATATTGCCCTGAGCAATCCAATCACGATTGGTATAGCAATGGATTTCTTTTTCCATAAGTGTTCAACTTCAATCTGCAGGTCCTGGTATTTCATGATTTTTTCCAATTATTTTTCCTCAGTCCTAGCATCACCCAGAATAGCAACAGCAATGAATCAGACTTTCTTTTTTTATATATCACGCATGTTATGAGCAAGATGCCTATCTCTCTGGATTTTAAAATCCCATAAGATCTTAACCCTCTCATTTTCCAAAACCTTCTCAACTTGATGGTCTCAGTAGTTTTTATTACTTTCAAATCCAAACCTCTAGCAAAGTTTCCAATGAATAATTCTGGAAACTCAGTTATGACATTGGTTGTAGATAGTTAGTGAATTTTTGCTGCAGCCACTGATCAAAACGTCAATAGTTTCATCCTCTACAAAGGCAACATCTGTTGTTTGCTACATATTGAATTTTCACTTTCATGCAATTAGTTGGCAAAATCTATTCTTGAGATGCTAAAATAAAGCCTTCAGTTTCTTTCTTTAGCACTCCTGATCTTAACCTGTTCCATGTGGGAGGGTTTTTTACCAGCTTTTCCTTCTGCAAGGATTAACTATGCACTGGCTTGTTCTTCCAATTTACAGATCAGTTTTCAATTGTTTCTTTTCTATACTCAGCCTTCATTTTTGATGTTTTCAAGACCTGTCCTTGATTGACAATTTTTAAAACCAATTTATCAATCAATAACTGGTCCTTTGTTCCCTTCAATTTTTTGCAGCATCCTTTTTGATCTACAGGAGTAAATCATTCTTTTTCAGGTAGTTAATAACTTGATTTGCAACTATGTCCATAAATAGTTTATATATTGTTGGCAAATGGGTTATCTGTAGTTTCCAGGTTTATTTCCCTTCTCCTTGTCCTTCTGAATTAGGGAGATCTTTCCAGTTTTTAACCATTTTTCATTTTCTGGTGCTTCCCAAACTCTGTTTATTTGATATGCCAATCTCAAGTGTACATTTGTCAGTGATTTTAGCCAGAATCGATGGCACTCATCTGGTCCAGAAGCACTACAGGGCTTTACATTCTTTGATTGCTTTCATACCATTTCCTCAGTTTTCCTTATGTCTTACATACTGGGGACTTTCACTGTGTTTTCAGTTTGCTTAATCCATGTTGCATTCCTATAATGACATCTGTTGTTTTCCCACATACTTGTTCAAACTTTTAGGGGCTTTTCTTTGTCAGTTTTTTTAGTGGCTGATTCTTCCCCATTTTTAAAAGTTTTGTAGAATTGATGCTGATTTGATTAGTGGTTGAAGTTCTTCAATAATTTCAATTTTACTCCTTGTTGTTCTTCATTAACGTCTACTGGATAGTCACTTCACTTTCTACTATTTGTTGCTCAATATCTAAATTCCAAAATGAGGGACTGTTCCTTTGGAGGGATCTTAGTGTTATTATGGTCTGTTGCACAATCAGCCAGATGTTCAGACTGGATATGGCATTTTTGTCTACCTATCGAGTCCTTTCCAAGGATCTGGGATAGGCAGATATGGATGTTTGATGGTATTACAGATACCATTGCAGGATGTAAGCTGTTTTGAGTAAAGCTGCCTTTTGCAATTGACTGATGGTGAATTTGTCAATGCCAATGATGTTCAAATGGTGCTTCAGATGTTCTGGGATTGCACCCAAGGCACCTATTATTATTGGTACTAACTTTGCTTTCATTTGCCATAGTCATTCTATTTCTATTTTCAGGTCTTTGTACTTTGTTATACTTTCAGTACCTTCTCTTCTATTCTACTGTCTCGGAGTACTGCCACGTCCATTATCCAGACTTTATTGTCTTTCTTATTGACAGTTGTTAAGTCTGGCATGTTATGCAATAGTTGCCTGTCTGTTTTAATTCAAAAGTCCCAGAGCACTTTAGCTTCTTCATTTTCTATTACTTTCTCTATTTTATGATCCCACCAGTTCTTGCTTGCAAACAAATGGTATTTCTTGCAGATCTTCCAGTACACCATTGTTGCTACTTTATCATGTAGTCAAATCTGTGCAATCTTCTTGCTTCTTATTACTACTATTCCAGATTCTTGCAAGATTGTTAACTAATACAAGATTTTGTGTTTCCTATATAAGGTTTTCACAAGATGTAGATTTTCAGTAAATGATCACAAAATTGTATTACTTTATAAGATTGTGAATCATTTTCAGAGGTACCTTGGCAGCAACCCAAATAAAACAGTAAAGGTAATTTTTCTCCATATAATTTTTGCATTAAAATTACAATTTGGCAGTAGATGAAGAAGGATCACCAAGGTCTGACATGACTACAGGGTGTCATGTTATGCATTCCTTACCTAAACTTCAAGACCAAAGGAATGTCTCTATTCTAAGGATGCTGCCATTCCTTAAGAGCAATTGTTTGCTTTTCTGACCTATATCATTATCATTCTGAAGCTTGTCCCTGTGATGCATCTTAGTCTCAAGTTCTTCTCTGCCCACTTTCTTTTTTGTTTCCCAGAAGCTTTTGATTCTGCTTTTCCACATTAATTTTAGCATGTGTTTTGATGATAGGATTTTTTTATGTTTTTTCTTACAAAATATTTCTTATAATGGCTGTATAAAATGAAGTAATTGATCTGAGGCAGGATAGAGGTTTGGAAGTGGAAAACACACATTATTCTTGAACATAATTTGTATTTGCTGCTACTAAAGCAAACATAAAGTACATGTATCCAATCCATTAAAAAGCTGGTGCAATCATAAACATTCATAAGAGCCTTTTCTGATTTTTCAGCTGAATACATGGAAACTTTGAAACTGAGAAGAATCTAGACATGCAGTCATCATCTCTCCACCATTCTCCACCCTTTTCTGGCATTCAACTGGCTCATTAAAGAAAGGTCATGTCACATTGGCTGAAACTGAAATGGGAACTTAGGCCTCAATGATGCAATAGTATTCTGGATCCTACTGAAAACTGTATTCATATTTAAATAACTGTAAGTACAATTTCCTTGTAGCTTCTGGCTGAATGTATGGAAGTTCGGTATAGGGAAAGCAGCAAGACCAATATATGCCTAATTTGAAGCCCTTTTGAGGGTCAGTTGAGTGTCTAAAGAAGGCTACAATTATGTTTGCAAATGCAATTTATGGGGAAATAATATGCTAAAGTGGGATTGTTTTACATAAGATGCAGGCATCATAAGGAATCACTCTGTCAGCTTCTTTTACCTGATTTCCCCTTTTTTAGCCACTACCAATTTATTGAAACTTAAGCTGAAAGATTTGTGAGTGGGTGCATACATATGTTACTTTTTATTCCTTTGCTCAGAAGTCTTGATTAGGAGCAGTCATTGGGGAGCAAATTCCACTGCTGTATTTAAAAAAATCCAGATGTAGAGCAAAATGGATCAATGTCCTATTCTGTGCGTAGGCTGAAATGAAACACATCTGATCTATGTCGGTGGAGTTTGCCCCAAGCAAAGTACATTCCATTAACAATTCTTTAGGTTACAGAAAATTAAATGCTCCCATGGAGAAATAGCTTGAGGTCAAAGGTAACCTTTGCTATGTAACCCACATGTGTTTCCAATCAGCTCAGCCCTTGTGATCAGCAAAGCTCAGTCATGCAAAGGAGTAGATTCAAGAAACAACACAGGGGAAGCAAGCAAGTGAAGTCCCAAAAAAGATCAACGCTCTGCATTCATCAATCACCTTTGCTCTTGTCATGTGTAAAAAGTAGCAATGAGCTTGATGCTGCACAAAATAAATGATGAGGTTGAGTTCCATCCGGTCCCTGTTTCCAAACGAAACCATAACACCTTTTAAGACTTTGAACAGCAACTTACTGCTGCAGGTGGGAATGGCAGAGACTATCGTTACCCACTTTCGGACTCTAGCTTGGTTGCAAATGCTCAGACTGCTGAAACACAGGATTAGAAACTGTCCAGATGTCTTTAAAAGAGACCTGTCTGCCTTTTTGAAGCCCAAGAATGCTAGTCTGCTTGCTTCTAGATACAGGTAGTCCTTGACTTAACAATAGTTCATTTAGTGACAGTTGAACATTACAAAGGCACTGAAAAATGTAACTTATGACTGTTTTTTATTTATTTATTTATTTATTTATTTA
>NW_015386087.1:1063831-1099247 GCF_001527695.2 Protobothrops mucrosquamatus | reverse complement strand
AAATATTGGAACATTGCTATCATGTCTACTCTATTTCTTCTTTTCTTTAGACTAGCCAAACCCAAGTCCTGCAGCCATTCTTTGTATGTTTTAGTCTCCAGGCTTTTGATCATCTTAGTTGCTCTCCTCTGAATTTTTTCCAAACTCTCAACATCTTTTTTGTGATATGGTGACTAAAATTGGCTGCAGTATTCCAGGTGTGGTCTCACTAGGGTTTTATAAAGCGGTACTAATACCAAGGTCCCTCTCACAGTTACTGTTTTTGAACCAGGTCTTGCCCAATCTGTACTTGTGCCTTTGATTTTTCCTACCTAAATGAAAAACTTTGTTTTTCTCCACATTGAAACTTATTTTGTTGGATAGGGCTCATTGTTCAAGTTTGTCAAGATCTTTTTGGATCCTGAGTTTGTCTTCTCAGGTGTTGGCTACTCCTGCCAGTTTGGTGTTATCTGCAAATTTGATGAGTTCCCCTTCAATTCCCTCATCTAAGTCATTGATGAAGATATTGAAGAGTACTGGGCCTAAGACAGAACCTTTTGGTACCCCATGCTTACTTCTCTCCATGTGAATGTAGTGCCGTTGAGGACTACTCATTGAGTATGGTTTGCCAGTGAACTACAGATCCATCTGGTGGTGATGTTGTCTATTCCACCTTTTTCTAGCTTACCAAGGAGTAGGTTGTGGTCTACTTTATCAACTGCCTTACTGAAATCTAAGTCCACAGTATGTCCACAGTATTACTATGTCCACAGTATTTTGCTGGTCTATTAGTGTAGTCACTTTGTCGAAGAATGAAATAAGATTGGTTTGGCATGATCTGTTTTTAACAAACCCGTGCCGGCTACTAGTTATAACTTTGTTTACTTCTAGTTGTTTGCAGATCTGTTTTTTATTATCTTTTCTAGAATCTTCCCAGGTATTGATGTTAAACTGATTCACTTAACAACTGAGGCAAGAAAGGTCATAGAATGGGGCAAAACTCAATTAACAAATGTCTTACTTAACAAGAGAAATTTTGGGCTCAGTTGTGGTTGTAAGTCAAGGACTACCTGTACAACTTTTTCTGGAGTTCAGGATTACTGTGACATGAAAAATGGTGACTAATAGTAATACTGTTTCTGAAAAGAGAAAGACTCTGACTTTGCTACTAGGGCTTTGCTGCCTCCCCCCACCTTTTCCTATTCTTGATATGGTAAAGATAAACTTCTATCTCATGCTCTGTCTAATGTTTTGCTGTTCAAGGTAAAAATACATAATGTTTGTATGGCAGTGAGCACAGATTATTATTATTATTATTATTATTAGTAGTAGTAGTAGTAGTAGTAGTAGTAGTAGTAGTATATCTTATCTATGGAGTAGCAATCACCTTTTGGGCCTCACACAAATCTCTGCTCTTTTTCTAAGGGTAACTATATAAATTGGGTGTGTCTGCACTTCTAAACAGGACTACCTGAACTGCTTTTGTATCCCACTGCTTATCTGACATTCAATTTTCTCCAAGAGGCAGAATTGCAATTGTATTCTTCAGGGTCAGATATGATTTTGCTGCCAGCAGCTGTGCTAAATCTTTAGAAGAAGAAAAAACAGTTCTAAATTGATGTCAAATGCCTTTTGGCACTTACACAAGGCAAATCCACTGTTTGACAATTAATGTTCCCAGAAGAATCCGACGAAAGATTATATTATTATGCTTTCTGGAGATTTAGCATATATAGCAATAACATTTTCCAACTTCTGTTTAATTTGTTGACTAGACCAGCATGATGGAAGTATTAAGTCTAGGGCTTTATCTTATAACAACATGGCTTCAGGTAGTCCTTGTTTAGTGCTGCCTCATTTGTGACCCTTTGCAGTTACAATGGTGATGAAAAGTAACGTTGTGACAAGTCCTCACATTTATGGCCTTTGCTGGTCTGTAAAGCAAAGGAAAGCTGAAGTAAGGCTGTGAGCACAATTGTGGTTTCACTCAGCAATTGTTTCATTTAAGAACCAAGTTGTCCGTCCCAATTGTGGTAACTAAATGAAGACTGGCTGAATTTAATCTAATTCTTTTCCAGTGCTTGAGTTATAAATTATAAATTTATAATAACTTATAGCTTGAGAGACAGAATAACTAAAAACTGGGTGGAGGAGAGCCTTATTTCATTCATCTACAGTAGGTATATTACAAAAATCTTTATACCATTGCATTCAGTGGTGTTTTATGATTGTTCCCTTCCTATATTTTAGCACAAATTAGCTTTATATAGGGTCACTCTGCCTGTTCTGCCTGTAATTTACACATAACATAGTATAAAATTATCAGAAGTTAATTCCACGGTAGACTTCTGCTATGACTCATGGCTGACTAAAGACATTTCCATGAACATTTCCTTGAACAGGCCTGTAGAATGAAACTGGTGAGTCAGCCAGTCCTGTCTGGAGAAGGAGAGAATGGGAGATTGTCCATGAGTCTTCTGAAAGGCAGGTCCTCCCAAGGAGATGTAAAACAGCTTTCAGTGCCAGGAGCCAAGAGAGACAAAATCTTTGCCCTCAGCAGCAGCAGACTCTTTAATAAAGACACTTTATGCACCTTCTGAACTTTATTTTTTTTCTTCTAGTTTAGCCTACGTTCTACTATGTTTATTAAAAACTTCAATAAAATTATTTTTTAAAAGTTGATTCCACAGTAGAAAGTTGACAGCAATCATAAAGCTAATAATTCATTGGCAGGGTGTTATATAAATTTCGCTCTGTGTCTGCCACTTGCAGAAATGTTCCTAATTTGAAAGTAAATGTTGTGGGTGCCTTGCCATAGGTTACTGAATATGCAATAACTCCCATTCCCCAGTGGACTCTAGAGGGTATTTAGCTATGGCCACATCCAAATCCTAAAAGCACAGAAGAAGAGTATTGCTTTCTCTTTTTTTCTTTTTTTGGGGGGTGAAACTTAATGAAGTTAGTAAACTTCTAAGAATAAGGGCACAGCTAGTATAATCCATCAGTCTTGGAGCTGGAAGAAGTCCATAAAATATATGGCCCCAGCAGTCAAAATTTGTTTTGTACCAATAAAGCCAACAAGTATAATGTTCTTGCAGTTTTAATGCAGGACGACAAAATGAAAGGAATTGATGGAGTCTCAATAGGATATCCTTCCTATTCAGCAATATTTGCTGGTGGGAAAAAATAACCTCTTGTTCACATGTGGTGGGACAGAGCCAGGGCAGGAAAAGCAGATGCTTTGAATGGTGGATTTATCCACTAGTCATCATGCCTAATTAACTGCTTATGGACACTGAGATGCTTGGAGGAGAGGTCATTGGTGTGGAGTTTGGAGTTGAAGAACCCTCCAGCCAATGCACACTCTCCTCTGTGCCTGGAACTTCTCCGCCAAGCTATTTTCAGATGTGGGTATTTTGAACCTTATTAAAATAATTAGTATGGGGTGCCCATGACTAGTGCTGCAAGGAAATATCAGTGTTGGCTATGATTGACAGTGCCTAGACATAGGCAAGACGATATTTCCCCCCCCACACACACACACACACACAGGTATTTTACTGTCTCTTCTGCAGTCCAAGCCAAATGGATGCGGAGGATAGTTCTTAGCATCAAGACAGGAGAAGGCATGCCACATAGAAAGCAGTCAATATGAACTAGGCAGATCCCACCTGACCAATTGATCAAGTGTGTTAGATCATGACCATGGCAAATGTTGAGCTGGGATAAGAGGGAAAACTTTAAAACTGGGCCAGATAAAGACAACTCTAAGCCACCTCAGTTGTGGGCTGGGATGGCATTTCATAAAGAAATATGAACCCAATTGGACATGCTGGACATGCTCAAATATGACACCCAAATGTGAGGTGACATTGGTGAAAGGTAAAAGTCCAAGATGATGCTGGAGAACACCATTAGCTTTTCTGAATGTGTAGCTACTTCACCCCCTGTAGTGTACTTCTGGATAGCATGCAAGCATGAACCAAATGAATTAGCAGTCTTAGGCAGCCAAACAACTACTCTGCATTCACACCGTCATCTCCTGGCAGAAGGAAGGAAGGAAGGAAGGAAGGAAGGAAGGAAGGAAGGAAGGAAGGAAGGAAGGAAGGAAGGAAGGAAGGAAGGAAGGAAGGAAGGAAGGCTGGGAAGTGAGATGAAAGCAATATTGTGATGTACCATGTAAAAAAAGTTCCCAGGGCAGATTGTGCCTTGGTTAGGGAGACTTGAGGATGAGTCCTACTGTAAGTGTACAAAATGCTATTTCTCCCTTTACTCCAGAAATAGCATCCCACATCAACTGCTCCATTATATCCTAGTCTTCCTCCTTTCCATGAATGGCTACAGTATCATGGACAATATGCAGGAAATCATTTTAAATTCCAGCGTTCCTCTTGAAATGCATTGTCCTCCTCTCACTTTCCCTTTTTCAGGGCAAATTTGAGCCTTTGCTCAAGATTGTTACCCGGTAGCTTTAGCATTTCCAGAGAGGGCCCTTTTGTCTCTCTGGGCACAGCCTTTCACCACAGTCTCTGTTTTCCCCTTGTCTTTTTCTCCTGCCTATGACTCATCTGCAAGCGCAAATTACCTTGGCTAAAGTATTCTTAGGAGAAATAATTAGCCACACAAGCACCTCCTTTGCAGGCTCCCACATATGCCTCTGAGACAGAGGTGCTTGACATAAATCATTTAGTCCTGAGCCCTCGCACATGCCTCTCCCAATGGGCTCCGTAATTGGCAAAGTAGTTGCCAACCGGGTTTAAAGTGATTCGAAATTGTTTTCCGTATAGCCTTGCTGATAGCTAAGGTTTTCTTTACCTCAAGCCTGAGTTACAGTAACATGATTGAATGTAACCAGTTATTCAGTTCAAGCTGTGATTCTGATACGGTATAGACAATATAAATTCCCTGGAGCTCCGCCAGGCCACCTCAATGGTCCATTGGAGTCCAATTCAATTAGGCTCACTATAGTTCTTCAGATTTCACAGGTCTGTTTGCGGCAGCCTTGAGGCTTGAATGTGAGAACAGTATTCAGAGAGGACTTTTAAATTAGGTCTCAGGTGTCATCATTCTAAATGAATTATTACAGTGGTTATGTTGTTCGTGCCACTACAGTTAAGGTTATGCGAATCTCTCTAGTCAACCATTGGGATGCACCAAGGGCTGAAAAGAGTCTTGTAAGGGCCGTCTGCAACCGTGGTTTTAAAATTATTCGGGAAATAATGACGCTCTCAGGAAAATACAGCTGTTTTTCTCAGGGTGGCAGGAGTAACTGGAAGAAATGGGGACTTCCTGACAGATCAGAATCTCTAAGAGGTGTCTGTTTAAGCTAACTATTTTCTTGTAAAGTCAGTACCACTTGGTACTGTGCAGCCTTAAGAAGAGGCATCTGCCTCAAACAATTAGTTGTTTGATCCAACAAAGATGACTGTCTAAGACCAATGCATATTGCCAGATCATCTTGAGCTCAGAAGGGTTGCCCTTGGGATACAGGATGATAACTTGTTATAAGAAAATGGATATAATTGGGGAAAGAAGGAGGTGATCTCCCCCCTCCCAAATTATTTATTTATAGATCTCTACCCTGCTTTCATTGATAAGACAGTCCTACAGCAACAAGGTGATCAATTCATGGTAAGAACAATTTTACCATTAAAGCAAGTAGTGTTTTATTAGAATAAAACCCCTTTTAAAACTGGCACATCTTAAAAATCATATAATTTTAAAAAGTTTTAAAAGCTTAAATTCCCATAGCAGCAGATGGAATATATATGAGCTGTCCCAAGCAATTCATTTTATTCTGTATTTGTGTATTTGCCCAGTAAGAATGTGCAAAACAAGCTCATAAATTCACTCGGTTTCTGATCTGAGAAAGTAGATTTTTCTATCATATCATATGTATCTAGAGAACTACTGATAACTATCTATTATATCACTAATAATACTAGTATCCTATAGTATTATTACTAATCTATCCTGAAAAGGTATAGTTTCCCATTGTCAAACTTTAACTCATCATTGTATATGGACAATATCCTAATCTAAAATAAGAATTTATTAGCAAGAACTGGTTTAAAAACACAAATCAGGATCCTACAAAATCCTCACAACTCATAAATATAGATGTAACGCTACGGTAAGATCTAATAAGTGTAGCCATAACATCTTGAATACACGAGTACAAATTAAACATTAACATGATTTGAAGAAGATTGCTCTTCTTCTAAATATAAGCTCTATTTTCCAACGAAGTGCTTCTACATTCAAAGAATTCAGTCTCTACACAAGGGGTCTCCAAACTTGGCAACTTTAACTTTAAGACTTGTTGACTTCAGCTCCCAGAATTCTTCCCATGCTGGCTGAGGAATTCTGGGAGTTGAAGTCCTCCGTTTATAATGTTGCCAAATTTGGAAAGCCCTGCTCCACACAAAAGAATAAATGGGCACAAAAGTACAGAAATTAACATTATTAATAAGCAGTGGAGAAACATTTCAGTCTTGGTCTCAGCCATTTTTTAAACAATTAGTTGCAATATATTCATGTCTGTTCTATCACCTAATAAATCTTATCATGTTGGACTTGATAATTTTTTTCTTCCCAACCTTTTCAGATTTTCCTTGCACTCCTTGCACCAATGAGCATCTTCTAAACTTACAGACTTCAAACAGCCATTCAAGAGGACACTGGTCCAAGAGAGTTCATGGTGTAATAAATTTGCTAGAATCCAAAGTGCTACTGTCTATTGTTTCTGTATTCAGTAATTTTCTAGATTTACTTCCTTTGCCTGTTAGCATAAATTACACGGATCACACGGTTACCCACTTTTGTATTTTGTCTGACATTGAAATTCCCATTGGGAATATCTGGGAAGTTACTGATGTTCAGATGATTAACCCATTTCAGAGTTTGCAAATTCCCTCAGAAGTGTATTTCCTGAGCATCGCCTTTAAGTGGAATAATATCCATATCGTTTTCACTTAGTTATACCATCGTTTTCTTTCCGAGAACTGATAATTGCATTCATAACTCTCCTGCAGGGTTAGGATAGTCTGAGATAAGATGTCTTGCCCAACGCTACCTTTGGAAATCCATAACTGAGTTGGAGGTTTTCTATTAAGAGCAAATCAACCCTGCAGTCAAGTTGCTTGTCTCAAATGCTGTTCTTGACTGTTTTTTAAAGCAATGTCGGAAACTCAAGTCTAGACTGTAGCGGGATGTTAATGGGACCAGGCCGGGGCTCAGACCTGATGGGTTGTTCCTTTGTTTCTTGCCATTCCTATCCCTACAAAGAAGAGAAGGCAAGTGTTGCTGGCCAGCTCCTTCTGTGGACTCATCTGCCAATGCCCGCCTTTTCCCTTGAGCAGCAGTTCTCAACCTATGGGTCGCGACCCCATTTGGGGTCGATCGACCATTTCACGGGGGTCGCCAAGCAAGGCTGTCCGCCATTTTTTCCCCTTTTCCGGCGGGTGCCTTACCTCCCTTGGGCTGGGCCAGCTGGTGGTCGGCCTACTCCGTCTCTGCCGCTTGGCAGCTACGCCTCAGCCGGCACAGGGGGTGGAACCACGCATGCGCGGCGCTCCCAGGCAGGGAAAGTCCTCGACTTACGACCGGTTGGGTAGTCCTCGACTTACGACCGGTTTAGTCCTCGACGTACGACCGGTTTAGTCCTCGACTTACGACCGGTTGGGGGGTCACGGCATTAAAAAGGTTGAGAACCACTGCCCTTGAGGGACTCTTCCCTCTCACCGCAAATGATTTTCATTTGCTTCCCCACATGTTTGCACATATGGATGTCTTCACATCTCTTCTCATGGTATCTCCTTTGACACTAGTGCATGTCCCAAAGGTGCTTTCTTTCAAAAGGCAACTGGACTTTCTTGCTTTGCTTGAAGACGTTTCGCTTCTCATCCAAGAAGCTTCTTCCACTCTGACTGAAGCTTCTTGGATGTCTTCAAACAAAACAAGAAAGCCCAGCTGTCTTTTGAAAGAAAGCACCTTTGGGATAACCATCACTTGGACAACTGAGAATCTCTATAGACACCCCACCCCCACCCACCCACTGGCCTTTACGGTACTATTTTTGCCTCTTGCTATAATAATCAAAGCAATGCACATTTTTCTTTCATTCAGATCTTCTTCTGTAGGACTGGAAGTTTCCTAATAAGGAAGAGCGGATGCAATAGCTTCATAGAAACAAAATAGAAAGGTTCTAGTTGCAATGCAAGGATGTTTTAATAAGGGGAATGGGAGTAGTGTGGGCAGGGGTGGGAAAGCAATGTTTCACCCAGCCTGGTCAGAAACTGAAAGGGATCCCAGTTACTCATACCGGCTGAGTGGAGTTTGAGCTTGTAGAGTCAAGAATAATTCATTGACTCTCTCAGCACAAGAAGCACTTTATAGATGAGAAACGATAACTAAACACAAGTGGTTAACTTATTGTGGTGTATTAGGATATTCTGCAAAATAAAATCAACAGAAGATTTGACAACAGAAGGGTATGTTTGTCATTGGTTTTCTTGTATACAATTATCAGAAAGGTTTAAAATGGATAAAAGATGTTATGCTTAAACAATGCAAGGGTATGTTTGGAATAGAATCAATATCATTATTTTTAATGCTAAAATGTATAAACATTTGTTGAAAATTGTGACAGAAGAAAAAGTGAACAAACATATGATAAAGTGGGCTAAAAATGTTGGCTATGATATACAAATTGATCAATGGAAAAATATGCAGTTGAAAGGATTGAAATGTACATTATGTTCCAGCCTTAAAGAGAATTTGATGATGTGCCACTGGTATTTGTCACCAGAGGAAATTGTCTAGAATATATAAAGATACTTGGAATCTATGCTGGAAATGTGAACAACATGAAAGGACCTTTTATCATGTATGATGGACATGTAAAAAAGCAAAAAAAAAAAAAGATGCAAATCTATGCACTAATTCAGAAGAGTTTAAAAACAAATGTACAATTGAAACCAGAAACTTTTCTTTGGGGATTAATGGACAAACAGCTAAAAAAAATGTCATGGA
This sequence comes from Protobothrops mucrosquamatus, assembly GCF_001527695.2. Taxonomy (NCBI): domain Eukaryota; kingdom Metazoa; phylum Chordata; class Lepidosauria; order Squamata; family Viperidae; genus Protobothrops; species Protobothrops mucrosquamatus. Next base: position 1,090,235 of record NW_015386087.1, on the reverse strand, counting down.
ACTTTGTTTTTATATATGACAACTGCAGCAAGATTATTATATTCTCAAAAGTGGAAAAGTTTGACACTATCCACAAGAGATGTATGGTTGGTGAAGACAATGGAACTGGCGGAGATGCCTAGAAGTCAATTTGATTATAGAAAAGACAATTTATGGTTGACTTGAAAACACTTTTACATGAAACAGAGAAAAATGGAAGGAAGGAGTTAAAAGAAGTCATTGACAATCTTCTATAAGGAGTTGCCAAGAAAAAAATGGAGCAACTCTGAATGGGATAATCCCTACATATTATCATCAGTCTGATGATACAACAGAAGCTTTACACCAGGGGTGTCAAACTGCCAGCCCATGGGCCAGACGCATCACGAGGAAACCATGCCCATCCCATTGCCAGCAATGGGGGGAAAGTTCCGATAGGTCACGCGACGTCACGTGACATTGCGAGTTTGACATGTCTGATTTACACTATATCTTAATCATTTCCATCTTAATAAAATTCTAGTTGGATGAGCATCCAGAACAAATGTTAGTATAATTTTCTGAATTTTTTTTAAGAAATAAAATTTAACAAGATAGAAAAAATTTATTCTGAGATAAATGAAATTAAGATTTTACTCTAAATATTATCCCTAATTATATCCTTCTTTATATTCACATTTTCTATATAGGAAGGACCATTTTTTTACATTCTTTCCACTGTAGATTTTCCATAATTGATTTCCCTTCTTTATCATGCTGCGTAAATATTACCTTCACCATCAACTAAGGGGTGAACACTTGCTGCACAATGCAGATACATATTCTTCAGATGTGGTCTGAGTTTGGCTGGTTTTGCACACCTGCTAAATTTTAAGGGTGCTTGGATTGTGAACTGAATTAACTATGGCCTAGTAAGTTTAAATACAGCCATTATTGTTCTTAGCATGTTGAGGATGCAGGGAGCTGAATCCCTTCAGTTGTGAATAGATTCCAACACCAAACAACATGACTGATGATTAGCAATGTTAGCACAACATGATTGGAAAGACCAGGGTTTCCATTCATACTCTGGATATTCATATTCAGCAATTGTGTCCTTATTTGTAGTAAATATCTTTCTTCATAGACTTCATTGACTTTGACAGTAGATAAATATTATTGCAATGAGAAGGTTGCCAAAAAAAATTAACAACTGAGCCAGGCCCTCAAATCTTAAAGATTAGTATTCCAAAATAGTATCTTATCAGGCAGAAATCATGATGCTCCTAACTTCATACATGTGTCCTGTTTGTATAAATTAATTTGTCATTCCTGTTAATTCGCAGGCGTCCTGTAAAGGATGATATCTCTCTATTTGCTATTGGACAATAGACTCCCAGGCTCTCTTGCAACTCTACTGACTACTGTGGAACAACATTGACCCCTAGTGGCCAGAATGATGCCTGCAGGTGAAGAAGCATCATTGCCAACAAAAGGTATATTCCTCATCCAAGCGTATTTTCATTTCAAAGAGTTTTAAAAAACATTTTAAACAAAATGTCACCAAAAGTATTTATATATTAGGAGAAAAAAGTGGAATATTAAAAAGGAGTCAGATAATATGATAAAAATAATGTCCAAAATTGTGTGCGATATTGAAAATACTATCCACCTTCTCTTGTGACAGTCTAAATTATTCTCATTATTTGTCCTACATCGCTGACAGTCTTATCTGAAATAATTTGAAGAGAGAGTATATAGATTAGGGGAAAATATCTGCTTCAGGATACAGGAAAACCAGGATTAAAGTTTAACAATCTTTTGATTTAATTTATATTTCATAGTAAGCCATGTTTTGTTTTAACTAGCCATAGTGGTCTTGTTTAGCCAAAACATTAAACACATTAGACATTAGAGTGATGTGTTAATTCGACTTCTGAATTCTACTTGGAGTCAGTGTATACTATTGGCTAGGTCTAGCTTTTGTTTTTCCCCGGTCACTAATATTTGCAAAGAGTTCATACTCATGCTGGTTTTTTGGGGGGGGGAGGGGGAGGCAGGATGATAGGGAGCTACCAGAAGAAAAAGAATGTTTCATTTGAATGAACTTATTTTTTTTCTTTCTCTTAAAGGGTCTCGTTTATTGTATTTTTTAGAACATTTTACCCTGCATTTAGTTTTGAGGATTTACCAAAGCAAATCATAACATTTAAAGCAATAAGGAAATAAATTCCAAATCTGAGTAAAAATAGACTGAAGAATATTACAATAAATCATGATTGTACAATATTGAAATAAGAAGGCCAGGAATTAAAACCAGTGGACGGATATACTGAATAATTCAGATTTTAGCCAGACAGGTATCTTTATAAAGACACCAGAAGCAGTGCCAGAAGTAGTTTTCAATAGTTACCTCCTGTCTATCCTGCTGGCCTACTAATATTTTAGAAGCAGATACAATTCTATTAACTTTGACATTTAATATTTGAATACTGAACAGTATCTGCAGTGTTGCAGATGACCACTAGATGGTAGCAGAAGGATGCAGAAAACCTGACTATTGCCACTTATTGATGCATTCATTCATTATTTCAAATTCTATTATCACCTGACTCTAGTGGTTGCTGGATTTTTTTGCAACTCAAAAACCTAGGACTGCAGAGCTTAAAGTATATGTCCAGCACTGTCTTTGTTAACAGATTTTCTCCATCACAGGAAATTTTCCATGAGAGATGTTATTGCCCCATCTTGAATAAAAAACGGAAATTCCTTCCAGAACTTTATATTGTCACTGGTAAAATATAGCCGATAAAGATGATTTCTTCCAGATTTATTTTAAATAGAAAAGAAGACAACACAAATAGCAGAAAAATGTTTTACTGCATTCACACAGTTTCCCTGACTCCACCAGATCCTTGTATTTCATAATTATATCTGTGCTGAAGTGGAAGTTATAATTTTGAAATTTTGAAATTAAAAGGGGTGCTGTTGCGTACGTGCATCAGAAACTCGACTCTCACTAACTGTGTTTGTATTTCTGTGGCTCCTTTCAACCTGGAACATTGACCAATTTGCCACTGAAGATAAAACTTCTCAAGGGGAGGTTCCAGCACATTCCAGCAGCTGAGCCATTATGACATGTAACCTGTTTCCTTATGAAAATGATACTCTATATCCCAAACTGAGCATCTATACTATATTAGTAACTGCCCAAGAAAAAGCCAAAACTAGTTGATAGTTACTCAGGGGCTAAAAGTTACTGAGGGAAAACATGTTTAATCTCCCCCATTGCTACAGCTAATGAATAAAAAAGAATGTGTGAAGAGGTACATGGGGAAAAGCAAGATTGGTTTGCAAAGATGGAAAAATGGAGAGAGGTAGAGTGTTGCTGTAAACTACTTTTAGCTATGCTTCCTGTTCTTACCTCATGCCATTCATTACTTTGGCTTCCTGTTTTTATTCCCCTTCTACCTTTTTGCATAATATTTCTTATCTCAGAAAGGAATCACATGATGGGTATGTATCAATGCATGTATGGATGGATTGCCACAGTTCCTAGAGGAATTGAGACTGGACATATGCACGCCCTTTCCAGCATTTCATGATTCAGTATTAGTTCTTCAGAGACATGGTGATACATCATCATGAAAAAAAAATAAAAGGCTCTCCTAGCTGAATTATTCATGTATTCAGTCTGCTAAGCCAGTTAATACGAGATGGCAGACCCTTTCCTAGGTTCTCTTGGCGCATATTCATTTGTTTGAAAGATTAATAATCTAACCAAAAATAGACCTTTCAATACCTTTGTCTCTATTCATTGTTTGAACCTTTTTCTTAAAGAAACAAAAATAATATCTATTTCTGCAAACAGACTAATTTCAAGCTGAAACAAAGTGAAATAGGTGGGTATGTATGTATGTATTCATTTCACACTAAATCAATATGAGGAAATTGGAACTGTTAGATCTCTAATGCAAATGATGGTAATCAAAGCTGGGGTCTGAAGTGTATTTGCCTTTTAGTTTACTTGAAGAAAATGCTAATAAGACTCAGCCATCGCAACTCTGTTTGGATGCCTCCTCTATTTACATTATTTAATCCCACATGTGACAAGGGACAAGAAGTTCCCCTTTTTAACTTGCAGCAAAAGAGAAGGTTTGCTGTGTTCAAAATACTTTTGCAAGACAGAGCCTGTTGTCCAACTAGATTCCCTTTTTAACTCGCAACAAAAGAGAAGGTACAGTTTATTGTGTTCAAAATAATTGCGCAAGACAGAGCCTGTTGTCCAACTAGATTTAAGATCATAATGAAAATCATAATGCCAAACTAGAATTTGTGGTCTGACTGAAGACCTGTGGATTCCTTACCAGGAAGAAAGCCATTGTGGTGTAGTGGTTAAGGTGTTTGGACTTGGAGTGGAGAGACCCTGACTTAAGCCCTCTCTCATCTATGAAAACTCTCTAAAATTAATGACTTTGACATAGTCACTCTTGGCCCAACCTACCCTATAAGGTAGGTTGTTAATGACATAGAATGGAGGCTCCTTGACCAACACATAACAACCACTACCTTATCCCAGTATGACTAGCACCCTAGTACTACCTAGTATGCACAATCTCAAAGAGCTTTCCTGCTTCAAGCCCAAGAATTTAGCCAAGTGTAAGGCTGGCTCGAAACACCCATTGCTAGTGAGAAGCCATGCAACTGTGGGAAGTGGGACAGAAAGACCACATTTCTCTGTGCTAAAACTGAGCATCTATGGGATTTTTTTAATCAGGAAAGACAAACTGTTTGGGAATGGATAATTTCTGATAAATAATACAGGTAATCCTTGATTTTCAACCGCAATTGAGCCCACAATTTCTGTTGCTAAGTGAGACATTTGTTAAGTGAGTTTTGCCCCATTTTACGATCTTTCTTGCCTCAGTTGCTAAGTGAATCACTGCAGTTGCTAAGTTAGTAACATGGTTGTTAAATGAATCTGGCTTCCCCATTGATTTGGCTTATCACCAAGTCTTTAAAGCAGCCATATCTTTTCCCCAGATTGTGCAGCTGCCTTCTGCAGCTGCCTATTGATCTTAAGAAAAGGTATAGCTGCTTTAAAGGATGGCAGGTAGGCCCAAGTTCACACTTCTATGTTCTGTAAAGCATCTTTTTGGAATCAAACTTGAAGTACTGGATATTCATATCATCTAATCATTTTCTCTGTTCTTCCATAATTGTTCCTCTAAAAATGAAAATATAGCTACAAAACTGGTTCGCTCCCCAAAGAGTTCATAGCCTAAATAGAATGTAAATCCAAAAGTGAAAAGCAAGATTCATAGTTGATTCATAGCAAGAGTCAGAATTATAAATGCAAGATTCATAACTATGGGGTCTCCCAGTAGTTGTTTGTCTGAGAGCAGGTTTATGCAGCTTTGCATACTAAAGATAAGCAAATGGAGCAAGTGTCCTCTAATTCAGTAAGATTTGTTGAGTAATTAATCATTTTCCTTTATTAGGACAAACAGGGTCCTTTGAAGGCACGTTTTTGCATGTATAATAGCCTTTTTTTAAAAAAATCTGCTTTTTGCAATAGCAATTTATTAGGGATATGCAGCACTTTGAAGCCCTGTAAGGCAGAGGTATCTACTTAAAGAAACTATATGCTAGCTGTGCAATCCCAGGAAAATACTCGACTGAGTGTTTAGAAGGCATCAGCGGGATGGGGCAAGGTATCTCTGAACAGGTGTAGCCACTAACTCAGCATTTCCTTAACTGAAAAGGGTTATTTTCCTTACAGTGCACAGCTACAGTGCAAGCCAAGCAAAAATGCAGCTTCTTTAGAAAGACACCCCTAAGTGTGGTTGATGTGTATGTCCAGCCCAATTCTGAAATACATTTTCAGCATGGGATCTGAAGAGCTGCATAATCTTGCTATTTATTTACACATATACATTCACACAGCTTTTTTTTAGCCCAATCCACAGTTCAATGTCTCAGCAGGTCACAGCACCTGGCTAATCTTGTCTAGGTTGAGATGCTAAGCAGACAGACCTCATTAATATTCAGATGGGAGGCCTGTCGAGAATATTAGGGCTGGAGGCTATCATGTGAAGTTGAAAAGCTTCCTAGAAGAAGCTTTTTTCTGTATTATTTCCGTAATTCTGCCAAAACATGACATAGGCATATCCACGAAGTAGCTTGAAGGGGACTTATTCTCTAAGGTGTTCACTACAACATGGTGTTTGTGTGTGTATGTGTGTATGTATCTTCCATTTTTATAATCACAGCAACTATAAATAGATTACAGTTTGGTGCAGGGGTAAGGCATCAGGCTAGAAACCAAGCAACTGTTGAGTTCTAATCCCAATTTAGGCACAAAGTCAGCTGAGTGACCTTGGAGACAACTGCAGGGACTAATCCAGGCAGTGACCAGGAGTCAACATTGACTTGAAGACACACGTGTTTGTGTGTGCGTGTGTGCGTGTGTGTGCATACGTACACGCATGCCCACTCACTCACCCACAGTCACAAAGATAAGGCTGAGAAAGTGAGACTAGCAAGGATCAATCCAAGGCTGATTGGAGTTGTGCCATAGGGTAAAAAGAGTCCTAGCCCAGCACTATAAATACCTATATCAGAAAGCTGATACACATTTAGGCAGATAATATAAGCTGTGCACATTATCCAAAGCAAGAATTATGTAGTTGGAAATCCACCCTGCCTTGGCTGCTTTATGCAAGCAAAATATCAATCTTATTTCTTTTGCAAGCTGCTCCCAGAGGCAAGGGCTTCTCCATCAATACGTACCGGGTAGCTATTAACAGTGTTGCTCTAAGGTAGGGGTCATTAATAAAGCTTCCCTGGTTGCAGCAATCTAGAACAAAAGATAACTATTTTCTCTTCTCTCCCCTCCTCCCCACCCTTGGTTCTCGGCTGCAGAGGCCTTTCAGAAAGGCCTCTGACGGCAAAATGCAGGCCTGAGCTCCATCCTCAGCTGCAGAATGAAGATGCTCCTTCGGCTGCAGAAGTAGGCCGGTGAAGGAAGTGTCAATCCATGGGAGGCCTGGCTGCAATGGCGACCCCTGCCCTAGCTTGATTTTTAGGCATGTGCCTCATCCCAAAACTAGGGCTTTTTGCGGGGTAGGGTTTATATTAAGCCCATCCCCGAAAATCAAGGTAGGGCCTATTTTGGGGGTAGGTTTTACTTATGGGGAAACATGGTAGTAATTATGTACCTGTTTCATATAACTCAGGAACATCCAGTCTTCTGCCCTCTCAATAGTCGTTTGTGGGAATGAGATTTCAATAATCTGATGAAATTTGGTGAAAACATGTAGTCAATTCTCATAGTCAAGCAATAGAAAAAGTAAGATATGAAATTGCTGTGTGAAGCAAAGTTGACCCCTGGCATAAGAGAGGGTTATCAAAGACATTCAAGATTGCTTGGCACAACAGATTCTTACTACCATACATTATCAAAATGTTTACCCCAGAATGACAAAAAGATAGTGAAGTTCTGTCTTTCTCGTTTATTGCTTTTTTTAACAAATCAAAGACTAAATTCAGAGGGAAGCTTTTATATTGAGAGACTTTGATTCTTGAGCGGCTGAAACAGTGAACAAATTGAAGGTATTTTCTGGGTCTGCTGCTGCTGCTTCAATGGCTGAGTTTTCTTAGGAAGAAGAATGTTTTTTTTATTACTGCAAAGTGTTTCTACACTTTTGGAACAAAAGGTTTAGAATATAGAATCACTGAGTGGTGACAGCTGAAAGCTGAAATACGGATATGTAATTCTGCAAAATATATCAATGTTCTGTTTTCTTCTTGTCTTTTCTCATTCCTTTCTTCTTTCCAAGAGGCTTGGATGAATTTTGCTAGAGAATTATTTAAAAAAAATCAGGTAAACAAATCTAATTAACTGTTACTTTTTTTACACAGATCACATGCTTTTCTGAACACTACTAGCATATAGACAGAGTTAATTACCTAAAATTAATATTCTATTACACTTATTTTATCCCTCTTTCATGAATGCTTTGGAGAAAGTTTTATTCATATCAATTATTTTAAATTATTTGTATTGGGTAAAAAGTGGTTATAAAAGTAATAAAAGGTTTATAATTGTTTAAATGAGAAAAACTTACAAAGAAGTTTGCATATTTTTTCTTAAATAAAAACACTTTAATAAATTCAGGATACTATTGTAGATAACATTCGTCATCAATGATGTTAGGCATTCATTTCTGCTGTACCCTACCCATACCAAAAGAAACATATGAGAAGAAAGCTACTGCTATAGATATTTTACTAAAAACTTACAGATAGGTTAGTGTAATTCTGCTCCACAAGTATATTTCTGGCACAATTGTTGATGTGTTTGAAACGATCTGGTCCTAGAAGGATACCACCATACCAGCGGGACACTACCACCAAAACATTATGGACATTCAGGATCTATATTTTAAAAAATTACATATTCATATTTAGAAGATGGTTTACAACCATCTGATTCACTTTGTTACATACAATAAGCATTTCTTAATTGTCAACTGAACCCATACTACATACTACAAAATATAATTCTAGAAAAATATACATTTGCAGCATCGACCCACAACTTGAAATAAGCCATCTTCATAGTTGTGGTTGATGCCATTAAATCACAGTTTAACTAGATATCCATTTTCAGATACCATGCAAATCTGATATTAGTTCTAGACAAAAACTTCTGAAAGCAGAGCTTCTAATAGGTAAAAGAAGGAGAAAGTTGATACGTTCAATGTTCTTTCCTATAACTTTAAACTTCTGTTTATCCTATCAGACCATCAGCAACAACTGAAAAGATCGTTAGATGCTTCGTATTTGCTGAATTCTTCCACCAAGGCAAAGCAAACCTAGATCTTTCTTACAATTTAGCATAGCCTTTCTGACCTAAGTTTTTTTCAGATATTGTAATCTACCATTTTGTTCTGGATGGTGGATTTATAGTCCACAAAGAAATGATTCGAAAAGCTGGTTATTGCTTCATTCTAAAATTATTCATCCGGACAAGGCAGTATATGACTCATAGGCAAGAAAAAGTTAAAAGATAAAACTTTAAACATCAATTGCCACTTTATGACTCTGGAAGTTAGTAATATTTTCATTCAATATATCAAACATTATTGATCTCTTGTCCATATTTTCACGATTTGATCATTGGTCAAACTATTCTAAATGACAAATAATAATCTCAAATATGCTGTATTTGTATGTATCCATTGACAAACGTTTGTCCGGTTATAATGTTATGGCTATGAATCTCCTGATTATAATGTTATGGCTACAAAGAATGAAAAATATCTTGTTACCAACTGATTCCTTTCACCTGCATAAGATGGAGAAGACGGCCCCCTGCTGCTGTTTCACCATCATCTTCACAATCTTGTAAAAAAGTCTGCTTGTCTTCACAGTATATTCTTAAAATAAAAACAATTCTAGATCACAGTGCAAATATGTATCTTCATTCTATATCACAACATGTTTGCTTGTTTATCAATCTACTGCTTTTATAAAATTCTCTAAAATCCACGAATAATCCATGAATAATCACATGCAATTCTACTGGGTCTGAACCTATAGATCCAAGAGACAGAGCATTCATTAGTAGATTTTTATCCTCTTCATTATTTTGCAGTAATTAGTATCAAATCTTAGCTACTCACCTGTAAGCATATATGTTGTGAGTAGCACTGGCTATTTTCTTATTTTTGTACAACTCAGCAAGAACAATTTTCACCTTGGAAGAAAAAGTTTCAGACAATAATTAGGATTTATATGCTTTACTTGGAGCTCTTGCAAACTCCTTATTGATGCTTAATTCTTGCATATTTGAATACAATTAAGCGCAACTTTGATTGGAGAATATAGAAGGCATATTTTAACCAACACACTTTCTTTCTCTTAAAATAGATTGTACTTTCTAGCTGTTTTGAGAATCAGTCATGGCTGACAATTAGGGCAGAAACATAAACTTGAGTTCTAACTTTTTTTCCTTCAACAGAAAAGATATCACAGAATTACTCCTTTAGGGAACTCTGCTTTTAAGATTTGGTAAATCCTTAGGAACAGATGATACAATAGGCAACAGGGAGCTGGCAAATACCCAGAAATAACTTTCCTCCTTAACTGAACTGAGTAGGAATTTAGAATGCAAGGCATTTATTATTATATTAAATAAGCATTAGGGATAAAGAAATCAAGCAGGCAAAAATGTAGAACAAAAAATTGTGGAAAGAGTTGTAAAAACAAAATATAAATTTATGGTGATCATATACATAGAAAATAGAGCAGCTTTCAGATTCCACATTAAATGGTAGAAAATAAAATTACCAATGTTGTCATCAAAATAATAAAATCAATTCTCATCAGATGCTGCAAAAAATCTCTATTCAATTTATAGAAAGTCAAATGGTCCTTGAACATAAATATGAAACAGCACTAATTAAATTAGCAGCTTTAATCAATATGTGATCTTTGGCATTCAACATTCATATTTCAAATTGTTGGGTTGGGTCTAGATTTAGGCTAAATTAAGAATACACTTTAAAAAAACAATGTCTGCTTTAAATCTGATTAGTGATACTTAAATCACTATATTTGCAGTGCCTTTCTTCTAAGAAATCAAAATGTATAGGACTGAAATATTTTAATTTTGTTGCATCCTTTCTAATAAATTACAGAATCCATTGAGTTAACTTGTAATAAATATGTCTTCTCTAACACATTTGTTTCAATTGTCAGCATTACAGTCACAAAAGATTTCAGTAAATAATTAGGCTGTAATTTTTCAGTTATCTTTTTCCTGTCTCCCTTCAAATATAGTAACAACTGTATTATTCTTATTAGAGAGATTACATTTCCCTATATAATAAAGGCTGTGTAAAGAAACTATATTAATAAACAATGCATAATTAATACCACTTTAAGCAAAACAATATTAAAGTTCTACGAGCTTGAGAAAACATGTCTGGCAAGCAAACAGCATTTAATTCAAAAGAAAAAAGTCATTCCTCTAGAGTCATCAAAATACATATTCAATGTTTATTTTTGTTGTATTTCTATTATTTAAAAGCAGAGTCTCTTTCTATGTCAGTGAGAACACTGCTGAAGTGTAGCTCATATTTCCTATATACAGTATATCCGTCTTCATACACTTGATCTTAGCTAAAAGGCCAAGACACGCGACAAAGGAGAACAATGTGGCCAAATAAACAGTGCTATGATTGCTTAGTGATTCATTTGTACATAACAAAAATGTTCCACAACACACATAAAACTGGAACATCATGAGACACATGAATGAAGAAAAGCACAGTGTATGAAAAACCTTGAGTGTAATGGAACTTATCCCAAAACAAATAGGCCCCACAAGTAGGTAATCCATAGTCTTCCAGATATTGGTAGAGTCCAATCAATAACAATCTTAATCACAATAGTTATGGATAATGGGCACTAAGATCCAATAACTTGAGGAGAACCAGGGACCACTCATTTCTAATCAACAGAAGCTTCATACGTATATTTTATCTGCCCACCCATGCTGTTCTCTAATCTGTGTGACTATCACATAACCACAAGTGAGATGTTATGAATCCTTTAGTCACAAAGACTTGATAGTAGAAGTAGATAAACTGCTATTGTCAAAATCTTTGAATTATAACTTAATTCACTGCCTATTAATATAGTTGGTTCCACCCAATTACCTACCTGTTATGGCTACTGTATTTTTGTATGTTTTGCCAATATAAGGATCTGAGACAAGACAGGAAATACAATTAATTATAACTGTTTTTAATTAAAATTATATCCTGCCTTTTTAAATGACACTTTTAATTAAAACATTGATTCTTTTGAATAAAAACACACCAGGAAAATTATGATTCACCAAATAAAATTTTATTTTCCATACAAATTAACTTAGATACCAACAGATAATGATGCAGTCCAGATACCAGATTAGCACTAAAAATAATACAACTCTATTTTTACAGAACAGACAAAAATTGCTTAATATTAAAGAATGGTTACTGTAATACAAATGTAGCCCAGATGTTAGTTAGAAGTTGGTTTTCCATAGATTTAGTGTGGATGCTACACTTATGCAGCCAAGATGAGCTTTGGAGAAAAAGCAGATGGATAGTCATGGTGTTTGTGAGCTGTCTCAAAATAATATTCTCTAATTAGCAGGCAGTGCCTAAATGTTTATTTTTGATATGTCATCTTATATAGTAACCCACTTGGAAAGAAGTTCTATCTTAATTGGTGCACACTAAAATAGATGTCATACTCTGCCTTCATGAATACTTTGCCACGTTGTGGTATCTCCCATAGCATTCAGAAACAGTTCTTTATTCCCATTCCTTCATTCAATCTTATTATCCTACCCATTCCACAGGCTGATATCTTTTATAAGACAATAGAAGTTTCTTATTGGTTTCCTTTGCTTGTCCATTTAGTCCAGGAATTTAGTATTTGTTTCAGTAGTATCAAGCCTCTTAATATCGCAGACAATTAATCTCTCCTCTCTCATTTCTTATCCATCATTCTTCTCTATGATCCATGTCTTAGCATGTTTTCTGCCTTCTCCAGCCTCATTCTAATCTTGTTTCAGCCTATATCAAATCTTTCGTTCATTTTCCATTCACATACTAATGGGCCTGTCCATAAAAAAGTGCTATAGATCAGTGGTTCTCAACCTTTTTAATGCCGCGACCCCCAACTGGTCGTAAGTCGAGGACTAAACCAGTCGTAAGTCGAGGACTACCCAACCGGTCGTAAGTCGAGGACTTTCCCTGCCTGGGAGCGCCGTGCATGCGTGGTTCCACCCCCTGCACCGGCTGAGGCGTAGCTGGCAAGCGGCAGAGATGGAGCAGGCCGCCCACCAGCTGGCCCAGCTCAAGGGAGGTAAGGCACCCGCCGGAAAAGGGGGAAAAATGGTGGACAGCCTTGCTTGGCGACCCCCGTGAAATGGTCGATCAACCCCAAATGGGGTCACGACCCATAGGTTGAGAACCGCTGCTATAGATAGTGCAAATTGCCAGAGAGTAAGCTAAATTTATAATGCACCAAGATGTCCTTTCTTGATACCACATTTCCCACACATTTGCATAGGTACAAGCAAAATACCCAAGTGCTATTTTCACTTCCAGTTGTTCATCAGTCAACATAATGCATGGATAAAATACTTATTTTTCTGCAGCAGCATGGCCCTGTTCCTAAATCCACATGATCAGAAAATCCTTCTTTATAACAACTTACCCATAAGATCACTCAACCTGAAAAAAACAGCTACTGTAACATACTACTGTTTATAGACATTAAAGTAAAAAAATAAAATCAGAATCTCTACCGTATGTAAACTTCTAGATGAATCAGTTTCATTCCACTGAGTGAGGTTTGCAAATTAAGAAAGTTATCAAGCAGTTTTATGTTCTTTCAATTAATTTATAGATATGAATATGCTCAACCCATATGTATAAACTATTGGAAAACATAATGATATGATTATTTGAAAGCAGGGTTTACTAACCTGTTTGAGGCATACAACAGGTGCTAAATGTGCCTGAAATGTGCTTCTTCGGTCTGTAATTGGGTTTCCATGATAAATTGGAGTTAACTCTTCATCTGAAAATTGAAAAATTCAGATTTTGTACAAGGATGGCTTACTGAATTTTCTACCTATTTCAAATAGAATTTTGAATGCTTCTGGTTAACCTGTTTCTCCTCTTCACAAATATTATCTCTGGGCTCTTTAAATCTTAACAATAAATAATTATTTCTAGTCATGTTCATCAATCTTTAAAAAAAATTCCTTTTTTCTATGCTTATTGCTTTCAAGACTTTAATCCTGTTTTATGGGTTGCCTCAAACTAGGAAACAAGACAGAAGAATGCAGAGAGACAGACTGTAGAAGTAAAAATTCACACTTAACTCATATAATCAAATCTAATCACTATCTCACTGTACTATTTACAAAGAACCAAGATAACTAGGTTAAGGAACTGAGATTTCTTCATCTTAGAATTCTGTTATTTGTTCCTTTCTCATTTCAACTGGGACCCCAGAAACTGACATATTTGCTTAGAGCCCTGTGCATCTTCTAGAAATCAAATCCAAAGCACTGCAGTCTTAACAAATACTTGAGATATGGAAATATAAGCAACTGTATATGTATATGTACAGTATATGCATATGTATGTTGGAATCCTATATAGTCAAGAGTGCAGAACCCAAGCAGTATTTATTTCACCACTTTCTCCAATTCAGATATTCATATCTGACATATGAATATAGGGAAGAGGGCCAGAGGAAACTGCATGGCCCTGTCACACCTTTGTGCAATGATAAAACATATGTTTGACAAGTATTGAAAAAGAAAAAAGCACTCTCATTACCTAACGATCAAGGCAATCTGTGTTAACCTTACAAAGCTAGATGAACCAGTGACTATCTTAATATAGAGCAACTTCTATGTTGTTATGATCTCATTCTCTTCAAAAGAGCTTCATGTTATCAATTCCCTTGAGTTGCTTTTGCTCTTTATTATTATATAAGCTTAACTGAAATAGCAATAGCAAAATTACCTTTTTTTTCAGACAGATCAAAATTTAACATTATAGCTGTACAATCTGGAAGAGGTTGATATTCCAGTGCAAATTCTTCTTCATAGTCCACATCTGTTTCTTCTGTAATCTTTTTATAATCTGGGCCTACCAGTAAAAAAAATCAATACTAATTAATACTTACAGTATTTCAGTGGCAAGAGCTCTAAAGAAAATATTTAAAATTCTATTTCTATGCTATTTTACCAAATATATATTTATGTATTTTTTATATTTAAAGATTTACAGGGAGTTTGTACTATTTTCCTGACACTTCTATGTTTTCTATCAAACCTGAAATATGCAACGCTTCATCTGTCTTTATCTATCCAATTCATAAAGCTTGCATAAAGCTTGCTCACTCACTGAAATATAAAGCTGCAACACTGACAACATGCACATAAACATGACCCTATGTCAATACTAAAATAACACTATGCAAATCATATATAGAAACTAAAATATAGGTAAGTGGACAGGCAAGACAGCAAACATTTCAAAGTGAAAGAGTTTGGCCCATTTACTATGCTGCCATAATGCCCCTCATATTACTACATTTCATTCTGTCCATAAATATCTTCTACTTATTTTCAATTACATGCCAATTTCCTGCTATATATGGAGGCCATCATATATTACCTGATTCAGATGACTGGGATTTTTCTATCAAAACCTCACGTATCTTCTCCACCCACAAATACAGAATGCTTTCACCAATGTTCTGTCTGAAATAAGCCAATTACAGACGATATATCAAGAACCTCTTACTTTAAAAATAAGAACTGCATGCGAAAAATCCTATATTTTAATATCACAGAATAATGCCCTCAAAGCATCATGCAAAATTCCAATTTTGTTTTCTCTAAACTTTCTCCCAGATAATCACTTTTATGTACAGTAATGATCCAAATGGGGAATACCAATCAGCACCTATGTCATTCAACCACAGGGTCTTTCCCCAAATGAGACTATTCAGAACTCTCACCATGGGTTTAACTAACTAGAAGCTTTGGAAGGCACAGTTGTGCTGCACCAAATATAAGCGTTTCTATTATATCTGTTTATTACATGCAATTATCACTAAGTAACATTAAGAGGGCATGCAAAAGCAATTTATTGTAGAAAGTATGAAATTTAACTGACATACATTTTGATCATGTAGATCTTTGAATCCCAAACATTTTTTTTAAAGTAATCCTGATCATGAAAGAAAAGCGGCCCTGTATAAAATCTAGTTATCTAAATTTTCAGGAAATAGATCAGTTTTATTATACTTTTTGCATTGTACTGCCACCTGCTGGAATTATGAGTATTTAGATTTTTAAAAATACAAATACTGTGCATTTTTTAAACTGTACCTTAAAACAGGATAGAAATACGTACTACTTACACATAGATTTCTTCTAGATGATTTGCCAGTTCTGCATATTCCTTTTGTAAAATCCAAGGAGCACTGGAACATAATGAACATGCCAGTTTCTATTGATAGCATTTTCTAAACCATACCCTATTTATGTACCATAAAAATTGCAAGTTATTAATAAGTATAGTTACAGTATAGTTATTAAACATGTATGCTTAAATTTTTAATTTATATTGTATGGAGCATAATTATTACATAAACACGTGTGCTCCCCAATTCATTCTAAGTTCTACAATGAATTGGAGAGCATGTATGTTTAAGTAAAAATTAGGTTTCTAAGTAGCCTAACGTTAACAGAGTAAAATACAGAATAAGAACACGCCCACATCTAGCCTTACCTTAGCATGAATCAATGGTTCTCAACTTCAGCAACTTTAAGATGTGTGGACTTCAACTCATAGAGAGATGATCCATATATCTTAAAGTGGTTGAAGTTCAGAAACTCTGACCTAAACTGTCAGTGCCCCATCAGCAGCTGCTTCCGGTCAGATAACACCCCTCTACCAAAGGCTCTTTGGAAAAACATCGTTTTAGCATTCTTGTAAAATGACAGTAAGGAAGGGGCCAACTTGACCATGGGAAGTATGCTATTTCAGAGCAAAGAGGTTATGACCGAGAAAGCGTGCTTTGGAGTTTCCACCACCTTCATGTGGTGGAACCTACAAGATCCCGCCCCCCTGGTCTAAATATGTTGGGCAGACAGAATTTATCCAGATGATATAGTAGTAAAGGTAATGAGAAGCCAAGCCATAAAGGATAACCAACACTTTAAACTGCATCTGAATGCTTACTGGCTATCAGTGCACTCCCAACAAAATTGATATAATTCTACTAAATCGATTATTTCTAATCATCATGCAGGTAGCTACATTCAATGCCACGCTCCTTCCAACTTGCCTTCAGGGAAACCCCATGAAGTGTGATTTGCAGTAATCTAACCAAGAGATTAGGGGCATAAACTATTGTCACCATTATCAGCTGATCCTGGAAAGGCCAAACTGGCACACTATTTGAAGCTGAGCAAAGGCTCTCTCCTTGACAAATCTTCCACTGCATGCTCAGTATGAGAGGTAAGCTTGATTATATTACCTACTCATTATTCGACAACCTGAGTTATTGGATGACCTCTCCCTGCAATTTCACACATATGTAAAAATAGAAAAGCCAATTCCTGAGTACCCCACTCTGGACTATACAAGGGTTGACCCTTCTATCCACAATTGATTAGGACTGCCCACTCAGAAAACAAAAGAACCATGCACCAACATGTCTCCAATCCTCTACACTCACAAGCAACCCCCCCAAATACCACGGTTGATATTTAATGTCACTGAAAGGTTAAGAAGAGGATGCACATTCTCCATCTAAATCTTGCTAGCAAACATCCACTAGAGTGATCAATACCATTTCCAGACTGAAATTAATCCAGATAATCTATTTCATAAGGGGATCACATAACTTCTTTTTCTCTTAAGAAATCAATCTGATAATCAAGAACCCTGAAAAATGAGACACTGGAGATATGGGTGCACATCTTCTCGGCTGGTATCTGCACTTTGGAATGCTTCCTCTCTGAGATGTGTGAGGTACCCATTATATTTTTTGAACAATTGTTTAAAATCTTGCTCTTTATTTGGGTCTTTTTTATGTCAATCCTACGTAAGTGCATCCTTTGTCTTTATTTTCTTTTTCTGTCAACTCTTTAAACAATATGAATTTATTTATTCACTCATTGTGTTCCTTTATATGCCCCATATTCACAACCTACAGACTGGCAAGCAGAAATTAACAAGAGAACCAACAAATAATTCAATCCAAAATAAAAGTAGCACAAAATAAAATAAAAACAAATTGAAAGCAAAACAAAATGGCAATTATAAAAAAAATGCCTCAAACAGAAATTAAAGCTATATATAAGACTCATAGTATCAGCTACTTACATCTGACAATAAAACAGCCATGGCTGTTATATAGGAAAGCTAAAAAATGAAAATATTTTAGAGTTTCTGTTACAAAATTATTTGGGGAGGGTTATAGTTAAGAGTTGTCTATTATTAAAATGATATATTTCTGGAAAGCATGTACTTACTTAAGCTGATAAATAGGTGGTGCTGAAGTTGGATATTCAGGAGGCAGAATCACCTGCAAGATTTTAATAATCAACCAGCAGTAGTATCTTCTTTAAAAAGAGCTGAGGAAAATATCCACAAGATCAATTCTGAAATTCTGTAACATTATAAAAGTACACAAAAAGATGTAGTCTTAGACCTATCAGTCCTATACAATAAAGAAAGTGCAACTTGTTTTTGTATAAACAGGCACAGATCTCAGGGTTCATCAACTTTCTTAATATCAACAAGATGGTGCTCCAGCAGCATAAGGACATTTAATTCTTCCCTTCCCAATTCTCTGGAGAACTGTATGCATTATTAGCAATTTTTAAAAGAAACAACTTTACTCAACATTAAAACTGTTCTAGAGAAAGAAAAAGAAAAACCTACAAAGAAAAACTTTCTACTCTGATGACGTCTACTTTCAAACTATAGACCCAATTATATAACTATAAGCTTACCTGCAAATTGAGAGTCCACTTTGGCTGTGCTGAGCAATCACTAATCTTAATACAAAAAATTTTCTCATCTTCATCAACAATGCACCATTCATCGCCATAGATAGCTGACAGAGCTTCAATTTCTTCGGTCTGCAAAAAATGATGTTATATATTAAGTTGTTTTACTTTAAACCCCCTTTTTTCCCTTCTGTTCAATCATGTACAATTCTCTAAGACAAGTCCCTCCAGTTTTCTTGGCAAGATTTTTCAGAATTTGTTTACCATTATAGCTTACAGAGAATGGAAATAAATATCTCTCTAGAAAATCTGAGGTGTTTGCAGTGGAAGAGTAAAAAGCTCAGATATATAATTTGCTTTTATTAGAAATATGAAAAAGCTCCCAACAAAAAGATCAGATACAACAAGCAATCCAGCCATATATAAATCAGACTCAAAATTTAAATATTTGATGTTATCTTCAGTTTCAAATACTGAGTAAGAATATGCACATTTTAAGTTATTTTTTTACTTCCTGTTGTGCATAATTTTTGTACATGCCAGCACAAAGTATTATCTATTTCTGCTTTTTTGAAGTCTACTTTTTATATTATGTATTCAAAGAATGGAGAAAACACATAGCAACTGTATGTTATGTATGTATGTATGTATGTATGTATGTATGTATGTATGTATGAAAAAGAGCATCAGCTGCCTTGACCTAACATGTCAGTAGGAAAGATATAGTTGAGGAAATCTAAATAATAGGAACACTGGGGAAATAAATTATTAATGCTTTCTAATTTTAAGGGAAATGAAAGTTGCATGAAGTAAACATGTTCCTTGAACTTCAAAAAAGGAGACCAAGAACAACAATATACACAATTCTACAAGGTGCTGGGTTTTAGTAGTCCCACTCTCCCACTTTTCCTGATATTTCAAGCTTGCCAAAGAGTGGATCAAAGAGAAAGGGTATGATGGATTTTGAAGACAGATTTTAAGCATTCTTTCAAAACACCTCAGCTATTTAAACCTATAGACTTGCTGGAATCCATTGCACCCAAAGCTTGCTGTATATCTGTTTGGAGGTTTTGACACTTTCCCAAGTCTTCTTGGACTTGTGAAATTTACAAGCTTTGACAATTACATCCTTCTCTTCTGATATTAATACTAAAGCAGGAGAGGTAGTAAACCATTTCTCAAAACTTGAGTCCTCCTTACATCTCTTTAATGAACCGTACTCAATGAGTAGTCCTCATCGGCACTACATCCACATGGAGAAAAGCAGTGGGGTACCACAAGGTTCTGTCTTAGACACAGTACTCTTCAATATCTTCATCAATGACTTAGATCAGCGGTTCCCAACCCTTTCTATACTCCGCATCCCTAGAACGCTTCTGATATATTCTCACACCCCTTACAAAAGTTTGAAATAACGAATTATGCATATACGCTATAATTTTGAAACTTCTAAACCTATGCACCCCCAGGGGGGTGCAAGCATCCACGGTTGGGAACCCCTGACTTAGCTGAAGGAATTGAAGAGGAACTAATCAAATTTGCAGATGACACCAAACTGGCAGGAGTAGCCAATACCCCAGAAGACAAACTCAGGATCCAAAAAGATCTTGACAAACTTGAACAATGGGCCCTATCCAACAAAATGAGTTTCAATGTGGAGAAAAGCAAAGTTTTACATTTAGGTAGGAAAAATCAAAGGTACAAGTACAGATTGGGCAAGACCTGGCTTAAAAACAGTAACTGTGATAGGGACCTTGGAGTCCTAGTGGACGATCACCTGGCCATGAGCCAGCAGTGTGCAGCAGCAGCCAAAAAGCTAATGCAATCCTGGGTTGTATAAACAGAGGCATAGAATCAAGATCACGCAAGGTATCGCTTTATAAAACCCTAGTAAGACCACACCTGGAATACTGCAGCCAATTTTGGTAACCATATCACAAAAAAGATGTTGAGAGTTTGGAAAAAATTCAGAGAAGAGCAACTAAGACGATCAAAGGCCTGGAGACTAAAACATACGAAGAACAGCTGCAGGACGTGGGTTTGGCGAAAGAAAAGAAGAAATAGGGGAGACATGATAGCAGTATTCCAGTATTTGAGAGGCTGCTACAAAGAAGAGGGGGGTCACGTTATTCACCAAAGCACCAGAAGGCAGGACAAGAAACAATGGTTGGAAACTGATCAAAGAGAGAAGCAACCTGGAATTAAGGAGAAACTTCCTGACAGCGAGGACAATTAACCAGTGGAATAGCTTGCCCCCAGAAATCATGGGTGCTCCATTATTGGAGATTTTAAAAAATAGGCTAGACAGTCCCTTGTCTGAGATGGTATAGATTCTCCTGCTTGAGCAGGGGGCTGGACTAGAAGATCTCCAAGGTCCCTTCTAATTCTATTCTATTCCTATTCTATTCCTAATCCTATTCTATTCCTTCTGGGCAGTGATCTTCACAAAGGGAGAGAGCAGCCAAATTAGAGAGTTTAACCAATTGCTTTACGCTATTGAAATCTGAATGTCACCATTCAGCCATGAATCAAAACAGAGGGAATAGATGCACAATAGGGATCAATAATACGGACAGTAAATTCTGTGATGGGATGATCTTCTGCCAACGGATGGACAGAGGGATAGTACTTTTTCTTGGGAAGAGAGTATGTTTGCAGCTTTATTCCTTCAATATATCAGGCATATTAAGAACTGTTTCATAGAACTGTTATTATCTAAGATGACATTACACTGTGGACACCATGGTGGATGGAGAACTGTACAAAGTGTTTTATTATTACCATTTGGTATTGGTTTATTTGATTTAATGGAATAGTGTAAACCAGGCATCTTCAAACTTGGCCCTTTTATGACTTGTGGACTTCAACTCCCAGAATTCCTCAACCAGTATGCCTGGCTGAGGAACTCTGGGAGTTGAAGTCCATAAGTCATAAAAGGGCCAAGTTTGGTGTAAACCATCTGCAGCAAGTAATATAATAAGTCATGCCGGAAAGAACTGCTGTAACAGAATAGGTAACAAAACACTACACATTGGATAGGATTTTTTTCTTCATGAAACATTTATACAGTGTATCCACGTATTTAGGTTATCAATTTCTCCGCAAGTAAATTATGATTAGCCCACATTCACACAAAGCTGATAGATTCCATACATTCAATTGATTACCTATGTTTAATAAGGATAGATATTTTGAAAACTGTTGTTCGTCCATCGATTTCGATGAAGACCTTGACATCTTATGGATCAGAACACGGACAGTAAGTGCCTATTACTTCAATTCCCCACTTACCAACTTCCTTGAACCTCACCACCACTTTCCTATCACATGAAGCCGAGTACTACCGTACTTACTTGTTTTTGCGTTGTTTCCGGGTCGCTCGCCGCCGCCGCCATTCCTCTGACGAAAGGTGGGTCTCGTAGTCCTACGGAACTCCATAGATCCTCGGTAGGGCAAGGCCGGATGAGTTGTGTTTGCACTCCACGCACGCGCAGTGGTGCGATTGAAGCTCTTCGCTTTCTCCCTCATTTCAACTGAGGAAACCCCTGAGAGCAAAGCGGAGATGAGAGCATCTGGGAAGCTTCCGACACGCTTTGGGGTCGTCGGGCTTGGGGCGGATGATTGTGAGAAAGGGACTGCGTTCGTAAATCGAGGTCGGCTAGTTGGTGGCACAAAGTGGGGTGTAGGGTTGCCGGTGTTGGGTTTTTAAACCCAGATCTGGAGTTTGGATGCCTGTCTGGGTTTCCAGGTTTTTAATTAAAAATCTATTTTTCTATACGTTACATTATATTGTATATACCAGGGGTAGGCAACCTCGGCTCTTTTATGACTCATGGACTTCAACTCCCAGAATTCCTGAGTCAGCTATGCTGACTCAGGAATTCTGGGAGTTGAAGTCCATGAGTCATAAAAGAGCCGAGGTTGCCTACCCCTGGTATATATCAAATCGATAAGAATAACATAGTTTAAAACTGATTTATTGGGGGAAGGTATGTAGAATCTGGATTTATTTGAACATCAATTCTTGCCTTTTATAGAAAAACACCCGGCAGCCCTGGTAGGGGTCCATGGTTCACTTAACTAGGGATGATGTGCGACATGATGAGCGTAAGAAGGTAAATGTAGTTTTCTGAGCAAGAATATGGACGTGAGTTTGCAATTGGCTTGAGTAAGAAGGAAATATAACGGGAACACACAAGTTTAAAAAATGCCGAAAGAAGAGGGTATACTTTTCTAGAACCAGTTATGAAAACTTTTCTACAAAAAAAATAAAAATGCAATTGCAAAGAACTCCTAAGTCAGATAGTATAGAACTAATAGACCAAACCGCATGAAAAGAATTTAATACACTGATATAACTTGATTTTAAACATATACTCTTGCTCAACCTAAGTATTACAGTTACTTATTCTCAGGGCAAATATCGACCCTATCAGTTTACAGGCAATGAAAATAGACATAAATGAAAATGCAATGCATTTTTATAATAAAAAATAAATCCCTAGATTCTTTCTATATTGCTATTTGTACTAATGGTTAAAGGAGAGTCGTCTTCTCCCCCACCCCATTGGTTTGGAATACTCTAGTTCAGGGGTAGGCAACCTTAGCTCTTTTATGACTTGTGGACTTCAACTCCCAGAATTCCTGAGTCAGCATGGCTGGTTCAGGAATTCTGGGTATTGAAATCCACAAGACATAAAAGAGCCAAGGTTGCCTACCCCTGCTCTAGTTGGTGATTATGAAAGTTGGGAAACTAAACAAATCAGAGTAAGGGCCACTCTGAATTAGCAGAATATACTGGTTTCTTTCATGTTTTGTTTTTATTTTACTTTTCAAGGGGTATTGTTTTTGCTTTCATTAAAAAAAGTATACCATCTTATTTATTTTTTAAAAATCCACTTATTTCATGCAGTGAGGGGCAATTTTTTAAAATGTGCTAAGTAGAAAAAACATCTTTAAGCTATGGAATGGAACCAGAAGTAACAAACCGTCTTTCTGCCTGCATGCATATGCCTTTACAAATAAATAACACTGAGGAGTCACATCTGTATGCAAATCAAAACAACTTTGCTGATACAAAGCTCAAGTGATATTCTTCGTAATAAATAAATGGTACAACTTTCTCTATTGTTTTGTGGAACTAGCCATATAATCAGATCTGATTGACAGAATATAGAATCATTGACTCTGTAGAATTGTGTAGAAATTCTGTGGTCTTCTCCATGTGTTGTTGATAAATATTTGCCTAAATGAGCATTTATATTCTTCAGTGTTAAATTATATACATTTGTTCATTCATATATACCTGATAATATAGCATCTGAATAAATGGCCATTGATCATAAATATACCTAAATATTACAGTGCATGTAAAATGCAGCTTCCACAATTTATTTATGCACATGGATTTTTTTTTTAACTTCTCTTAGATCTAGATGGTGGAATTAGTTATTTAGATATCTGAAATAATATCCAAGTATTTAACTGACTTTTGACATGAGTTAATTATTTTCCAATGGAAAGAGCTTGCTAAAATTTTAGGCAAGAAGTACAGCATTCTACATAATAGATATGTGTTCATCTTCCTGACATGTGTTCATCTTTTACATATTCACATTCACACACTATTTTTCTACTGGTGGAATTGTTCCTCCAAAACTTTGAAAGATTATTATTTATTAATTTATCAAATTTAGGACCACTCATCTTACTCTCAGAGGAACATTTCCTGTTCCTTATATTTCACTACATTTAAAATACAGTTTTATTATCTCTGTTGAAATAGAACTCTTTCTTCAAAATCCACATATTTCTCCGAACAAGAGAATACAAAAGATTTAGTCTGGATTAATGTAATGGAAGAATGTACAGTTAGTTCTTGGTTAATGATTGCTCATTCAGCAACTATTTGAACTGGCAGTCCTTTTCCCTGCCTTCATGGCACCTTAGCTCCCCCATGTATCTTACACAATGCCTCAGAACCCCTGTACACAGTGCTACAGACCATTTCCCCCACCTGGCCACCCTCCATGACACTTAATTGTCAACCTACATGAAAGCTGCCTGGGACTTGCAATATCCAACCAGCTTCCCCATTGATTGCTTCTTAGAAGCCAGTGGGAAATTGCAATGAGAGCCTCATTTAAAAATCCATGATCCCTGCTTAAAGATGGCAATGAGGACTACAGGGATTGCTGGTGCTAAGTGATTTAGTCACATGATGTCACATTTTACAACTACAATGCGTGGGGACAGAAATTCTGATTCCAGAATTAGGTTAGCCCTAACCCCAGGACTACCTGTAGAAAATAGAAACCATAGATGATTAACCTATAGTCAGTTTAAATCCGGCTTACTAAATAAACCATATTTTTGGTTTAATGTGATAAGCCAAAATTAAATTGCTCTAAATATTTATTAAATGTATAATCTCACCCATTTTAAAAACAGTAAAACAACCATTTTTTAAAAAAAAAAAACCAATTTTGTAGCATAAAATTTCATAATGGACATTCTAGGACATTCATGGTGTCCTGGATTGAAATTAACCAGGAAACAGGTTCATCCATACTGTCAGAGTCCTAGGCTAGATGGCAATGCCAAATTTTTAATGCCTTGAAAAAGACCAGCAAAGTCAGGGCAAATCTAATCTCAGGGGTTTGATATTCCAAAAGGTGGACATTAGAGCCGAAAACACACTTTTCTTCCTAAGTTTTGCCAGATGTTACTCTTAACAGACAGGACCCAAGGCATGCCTTTCCTGGCAGATCTAACAGGATGGGTAGATATCTCTTGAGGAGAAATGGTCTGCACATAACCCAGCCTCCACCATGAAGAACTTTAAATGCAGCTACCAGAATTTCACCCAGAAGCATACTGGTAACCAGTGTAGCTCAGGGAACAGAGGTGTTGCATGTGCTGAGCAATTGGCACCCATGACTACCTCCACAGCTGCATTTTGCACCAGCTGAAGCTTTCAAATATTCAAGGATAGCTTCATGTACATATTGCAGTAATCCAATAGGCAGGTAGTTAAGATACCAGTGACTAAGGAGGACGTCCTGGTCCAGGAACAGACACAACTGGTGCACAATACAAAGCTGTGCAAAGGCCATCCGAGGCACAACTGTTATCTGCTGTTCAAGTCCAGGACCAGCAGATAACCCCGTTCGGAACAAGAGGATGCGGGTGCCCAGAATAATAGTATGGGTGAATGTAAACTCCAGTTTGACCTTCCATGAGGCTTTCTGACAACAAATCCACACTGATGCCAAGGGTCATGAGGAAAAAAAAAATACTTCTGGGGATTGCAGGGAAACCAGGTTGTCAGAATGCAAGCAACTTATGAGACCAATTGGAATGTCTTTATGATCAGACTTTTTTTTCCCTGCATCTGATCAAAGCCAAGAAGAAACAATAGATAAGAAAAAATGTATATGTTGCAAAAGCCAGCAATAAGCATAAATATAGAAGAAATAATATAAGTAAGTTGTACTTAATTTTGGGTTAAGATAAGAATTAACATGAAAGGCAATATGAAACATGCAGGTTGTATAAGCTGCCTGCAGTACACAACTATTTTTACTCCAATATTTATAAAGACCTATTCAAAGCTGCAAATATAATCCTTATACAGGTGAAACTCGAAAAATTAGAATATCGTGCAAAAGTTCATTTATTTCAGTAATGCAACTTAAAAGGTGAACCTAATATATGAGATAGACTCATTACATGCAAAGCAAGATAGTTCAAGCCGTGATGTGTCATAACTGTGATGATTATGGCTTACAGCTCATGAAAACCCCAAATCCACAATCTCAGAAAATT